>NC_140495.1:342500-352500 GCF_964271855.1 Acomys minous | reverse complement strand
TTACCCTCTTCCCCACTCATCTCGCGGCAACCCTCGGAGGAAGGGAAGGGGATGCGGGATGGGGGATGGGGGCACCGCGCACGCGGGCATGTGCACGGCCCCTTCCAGCCTCAAACCACCACCAACCGAGAAAACCCCAGCGCTCCGCACCACCGACACGACGGCAAGGCTCTGCCCCGCGTGATCCCTCCCCGGTCTCGGAGCGAGGAGGCGCGGGCCGCGGTAAACGAGAAAAGAGCAGTGACAACCTGCGCTCGACCCACCCACCCCCTCCCGAAAGTCGGGAGACGGAAGGGGTGATGGGAAGAACGGTTCGGCCAAAGCTGCGCGCTGAGAGGCGGTCGGGGTGGGCAACAGCCGGGAGGGGGCCAGTCGGATAACCCCCCCCCGCGAAGATCGTAGCCACACCCTTCCCTCGGATAGCTAGAGAAGGACTTTTTCCTCACTGAGGGTGGGACGGGACCCAGCCCGACGATTTCCCCCCGGTCCCGGGTAGCCAGAAGCGACGTGCATCGAGGACTCGGGTACCTGCGCACGCGCATGCGCACGATCCACGGAGGACCGGCGGGCGAGGAGGGGTCTGCGGTAATCTCAGCAAGGCCGCTTTTTCCTCGTCTCTGGGACATTCTCGAGCACTCGCGGCCAGAGGGGGACCCGGGCCAAGAAAACAAGGCCCCCCCGGAAGCCAGACGCCTCTCAAGACCCCCTCGCCGGGTGGGCGAGAGGGCAGATTACCGCACCGCTGACGAGGCAGCGGGCAAGAGGCCGGCCGCGCAGCGCTCAGCCACAGCCAACGCGCAAGCCCGTCGGGGGGGGAGGCAGCAGCGCGTGGCGGGCGCTCGTCCCGACGGAGACGAACATCCGCGACACCGAACGTGTTACGGACCGCCCCGTCCGAGGAAAGCAGGCATTCCCCCCTTTGGGAACGCCGTCGAAACTTACCGCCGCCCCTTCTCGACCCCTCCTTCCTTTTTTCCCTCGAGAGCCAACAAGTAGCAAAGACCGAGCACGGGAGGAGCGACGGGGAGCGGGAGACGCCGCCACCAAACTCAGAACCGGGCACCTTGTGGGCCAAAAAGCCCGGAGCGCTCCAGGAGCACCGCGAGGACCGCAAACACTGAGCGCGGAGCGTGCACACGCCGGTCGGGAAGGGCATGGCGACGCGACAGACCGACCACACGTTCCCGGGATCGGGGAAGAGGGCCAAACTGCAAGAGCGAACCGCGCCGGGGCAGCGACAGCGACCGACGCGTCCCAGGAACCCCCACGAACCACCGGATCAAGTGTGGCTGGGGGAGATGGGCTCGAGCCGGGTAACCGCACCCCTGCCTTCCACACACCGGCCCCGAGGGGGGCGGGATGGAGAGGCGAGGGGCCCGCTGGCAGAACGAGAAGAGCGGGCGACATTCGCAAGGAATGCCCATTCGCCATGAATGTCCGTCCCTCGCCTGGCGCGGCTTAGGCCCCCGACCCGAAGAGAGCACGAGAGCACCACATCGATCCAACCAAGGAAACCAAATTTTAAAAAGCCAGCCATCCGGATCGGGGAAGACAACCGGCACGCGTTCGTACAACGGGCAAAGCGAACAACGGGAGGATACGGAAAGCAACGGAAGAGGGAAATTTAAAAAAAAAAAAAAAAAAAGGCAGACACAAGAGCTGCCACAAAAAAAAAAAAAAAACCCTCGAAACACAACAGTGCACTCGGGAGGCACAAAGTGGCAGAAGACCGGGACACACACAGCGCACGGAGAGACCCGGGAACCCCAACGAGCTGATGGACCGGAGTGAGGGAAAAAAACAAAAAACAAAAAATAAAGACGTCTCCTTCCTTTTTTTCCCAAAAAAACGGTAGGAGAGGCGACGATAACCGCAAGAGATCGGGAAACGCCTGACACGCAAAATAAAATAAAATAAAGCGAGAGGAAGAAGGCGGCTATCGAAAAAAGGTCGCCAAGCGAGGGCACAGCACGCAACCGCAAGCAGCACGGGAGAGCCAACAAGCGAGCGCCGCGCCAGCCCAGCCTCAGAGTCAGGCAACTGCATGCATTGTGGCACCACAAGAGCAGAGCCAGCTGCCTTAAAAGAGGCCATGTCCCTTTAAGGTCTCCAACCAAAGGACAGCGTGTCAGCACAGGCAGACAGGTACAATATGCAGAGATCACAACCACTCAAATAGACCTCAGGGAGAGGGACAACATTCACAGGACACAGGGAACTCCTGGAAGTCACACCCAGTGACATGTCCCAAAAATGTCCCCATAGACAAGAGAACCGGACCAAAAAGGGACAGCTGGTCGACCTGACAACTGTCAAAGGACCCAGAGAGCGAGAGGCACATGCATGAGAGCCCAGCACCCAAGCATCCTCCCGCCAAAGTGACACCAAAGCACGCCGCCAAGGACTTAAAGGCGTTGCGATCCAAGGAGTCGGTGACGAGCTGAGACACTCCGGCTGGGTGGCCGGGGACACCGCGTCCCCTCGGCTTTAGGACCCAGTGACCCGGCCGCCAGGGACCGAAGCCTCGTCAATGGGGAGGAGGAGGGAGAAAAAAAAAAAAGGCTCCGAGAGCGGGGACACTCCGGCTGGGTGGCCGGGGACACCGCGTCCCCTCGGCTTTAGGACCCAGTGACCCGGCCGCCGGGGACCGGAGCCTCATCGAGGGAGGGGAGAAGGGGAAAAAAAAGAAAGAAAAAGAAAAAGGCTCCGAGAGCGGGGACACTCCGGCTGGGTGGCCGGGGACACCGCGTCCCCTCGGCTTTAGGACCCAGTGACCCGGCCGCCGGGGACCGGAGCCTCGTCAATGGGGAGGAGGAAAAAAAAAAAAAAAAAGGCTCCGAGAGCGGGGACACTCCGGCTGGGTGGCCGGGGACACCGCGTCCCCTCGGCTTTAGGACCCAGTGACCCGGCCGCCGGGGACCGGAGCCTCATCGAGGGAGGGGAGAAGGGGAAAAAAAAGAAAGAAAAAGAAAAAGGCTCCGAGAGCGGGGACACGCCGGCTGGGTGGCCGGGGACACCGCGTCCCCTCGGCTTTAGGACCCAGTGACCCGGCCGCCGGGGACCGGAGCCTCATCGAGGGAGGGGAGAAGGGGAAAAAAAAGAAAGAAAAAGAAAAAGGCTCCGAGAGCCGGGACACTCCGGCTGGGTGGCCGGGGACACCGCGTCCCCTCGGCTTTAGGACCCAGTGACCCGGCCGCCGGGGACCGAAGCCTCGTCAATGGGGAGGAGGAAAAAAAAAAAAAAAAAAGGCTCCGAGAGCGGGGACACTCCGGCTGGGTGGCCGGGGACACCGCGTCCCCTCGGCTTTAGGACCCAGTGACCCGGCCGCCGGGGACCGGAGCCTCATCGAGGGAGGGGAGAAGGGGAAAAAAAAGAAAGAAAAAGAAAAAGGCTCCGAGAGCGGGGACACGCCGGCTGGGTGGCCGGGGACACCGCGTCCCCTCGGCTTTAGGACCCAGTGACCCGGCCGCCGGGGACCGGAGCCTCATCGAGGGAGGGGAGAAGGGGAAAAAAAAGAAAGAAAAAGAAAAAGGCTCCGAGAGCCGGGACACTCCGGCTGGGTGGCCGGGGACACCGCGTCCCCTCGGCTTTAGGACCCAGTGACCCGGCCGCCGGGGACCGAAGCCTCGTCAATGGGGAGGAGGAAAAAAAAAAAAAAAAAAAAAAGGCTCCGAGAGCGGGGACACTCCGGCTGGGTGGCCGGGGACACCGCGTCCCCTCGGCTTTAGGACCCAGTGACCCGGCCGCCGGGGACCGAAGCCTCGTCAATGGGGAGGAGGAAAAAAAAAAAAAAAAAAGGCTCCGAGAGCGGGGACACTCCGGCTGGGTGGCCGGGGACACCGCGTCCCCTCGGGCTTGGGACCCAGAGTCCCCGTCGCGGTCTCCGACGAGCCTGGATCGGCCCTGGTTCAGACACCTAGGAGCTTTCTGGTCGACCCGCTCAAGCCGCCACCGTCCCTGTCACCAATTGGTCCCAGCTGGTGACAAGTGACACTCAGAGCTGGCGCGGCGGCTATCAGCGTACAAGCGCCTACGCCTCACACCGTTCTCAAACACGGCACCACCTCCGGGAGCACCGTCCCTCCCTGCCGGGACTCTCGTCACCGTCGCCGAATCACACCAGGCACTCTGCCGTCCTCGTCGCCGACCGGGAACCAGGAGCGTTGCAGAACGCTGTCACCGCTAGGTGTCGCCTGACAACACTGTCACCCACCGCTAGGTGTCGCCCGACAACCCTCCGGATCGTCCTGGGAACCCAACACAGCCGCCGCCGCCGCCGCCGCCGCCGCCGCCGCAGGAAAGCACGGACTCCTGGCGTGACCACGGAGGGTCCTCCCTTGCTCTGAGGGACACGCACGCACCGCTGAGCCGGCTACCCACCACCTCTCCCGAGTGGAAAGAACCAACGGTGGACGTTGTCCCACACGAACAGAGTGAACGCGGCCTGGACTCTCAGGCGGTGAAAACGAAAGTAGGACAGGGAGCTGCGAAAACAGCCGAATCCTTCTCTAAGAAGGGAGGCCCAAGGGAAAGAGAGAAAAGGGACGTGACTGACGACCAATCGGGTAGTGGGGTCAGGGACCGGCACAATTGGGGGAAGGTGGCATCCAAACTCGGTGTGAGGGAGGGAGGCAGCAAGGTCACATCCACCACGCCGCCGCGACGCCCTTTGGGTCTCCTTTTGAAAACACTTCACCGCTCGGGTTCTGCTGCTGCCCGTCCATCCCCAACCAACCCTCTCTCTCTCTCTCTCTCTCTCTCTCTCTCTCTCTCTCTCTCTCTCTCTCTCTCTCTCTCTCTCTCTCTCTCTCTCTCTCTTCTCACACTAAATATTGCACTTTGGTCAGAAAGTCTCTCCCTCTGTCTCTCTGCCTGTCTCTCTCTCTCTCTCTGGACATTTTTTGGTGTGGGGGTGGGTGGCTCTTTTTGCCCAGGATGACTCCTACTTGTTAGGTATGGGCCAGCATAACAAAGTCTGTTCATTACAGGGAGGAGCCCAAGGCTTTTGAAGCACCCTAGGTTAGGCTTCCCCTTCCCCTCATGCGTCTGGAGCACTGAAGGTAAGAGAGGTGGAACAATCCATGGCGCCTGCTACCATGGCTACCACATAAAAGTAAAGCAAATTTAATAGTGAAATAAAAATCAAATGTGTGCCTTGAATCACAACACAACACTCAGGAGGCAGAGGCAGGCAGATCACTGTGAGTTGGAGGCCAGCCTGGTCTACAGATTGAGTCTGGGATGGACAAGGATACACAGAGAGACCCTGTCTTGACAAACCTAAACAAAACAAACAAACAAAAACAAAAAACCCCACCAAAAACAAAAATCGAGTATGCTAAAAAAGACACATGAGCAACCCACACACAATCTGTTCATTTCCAGACATGGGCCAGCATATCCAAAGTTAATGCAGCACAGACGGAGCTTCGGATTCCCTAACCTATAGATACATAGATAGACAGACAGACACACAGACACACAGACAGACAGATGGTAGTTAGGATAAGAGTCACTGGAAATCACTCACTATCCCTCTCCAGATCAGACCTCCCTTCAATGCACAGAATTCTAACTGCTTATGTCCACTGAGTGATTGGATTAAAGGTGGGTGGGTGGGTGGGTGTGCGCACGAGCGAGACCACACCCGGCCTCCTTTCATTTCTTTACCTTCCATGGATCTAAGTCTGGGGTTCTAGTGGTCAGTGTGTGGCTAATCTTGAACCCATAACGCTGTCACTTTATCATATGTTTAGTTTAAAGTCAAATTCTCTGACGGTGTTCACCAAAATGAAGCCACCTTCTGGAGGGCAGATATCACGGTGGCTTACCTCACCAATATGGAAGCAGTCCTGGGACATACTTTTCAAGGTCGTTTACTCTGGAGGACCAGAACTTAAACCCAATTTGCATGTGTGGAATTCTGAGGAAGTTCTCCTAATCTGCACAGTACCCTCGCTGTGTGAAAAGAAAACCAACCAAACTGTTTAACTCCCTGTCTTTAAAAAAAAAAAAAAATTGTTTTTTAATTAATAAAAATATCAGAAGGAAGCTTTAATCCCAGCACTCGGGAGGTAGAGGCAGGCGGATCGATGTGAGTTCAAGGCCAGCCTGGTCTACAAAGTGAGTCCAGGACGGCCAAGGCTAACACAGAGAAACCTTGTCTCAAAAAATATATATATATATATTAGAAGGATGAGAAGGAAGAGGAGGAGGAGGAGGAAAGGAAGGAAGGAAGGAAGGAAAGAGCCAGGCATGGTGGCAGCAATGCACTGATCATTTAAGTTTTTCATTGCATTAGTCATAAGAAAAAAAATAAACTAAAGCAGATATAATTAATTGTCCTGGCGTGCACCACCAGGCCCTGCTTCCTTTAATTTCATTTATTTATTTACTTATTTATATTGGTTTTTCGAGACAGGGTTTCTCTGGGTAGCCTTGGGTGTCCTGGAACTCTGTTTTTAGACCAGGCTGGTCTCAGACTCACAGAGATCCACCTACCTCTGCCTCCCAAGTGCTGGGATGAATGGCGTGTGCCACCATGCTGGTCTTTTCAGCTCTTTATCTCCAAGAAAGTTTCTAGGTAGTCCTGGGAGTTCCAACCTAAGTCGATCTACACATCAGTTTCAAAGACAGCCAGAGGGGTGGGGGGGGAGGGAGGAGAGAGAGAGAGAGAGAGAGAGAGAGAGAGAGAGAGAGAGAGAGAGAGAGAGAGAGAGAGAGAGAAAGTCAGTCTATCTCCAAAAACCTTAGATAAGTAAGTACATAAGTAGATAGATAGATGATACACAGACAGAAAGACAAATGGAGGCCAAGCATCATAGTTTCCTCATGTAATCACAGCAGAGACAGGTGGACTTCTGTGTTTGGTTTTTCCAAGTACATATTTAAGTCTTTATTCAGCTATCTATCAAGGATAAACTGGTCCTTTATTTAGTGTAGTCTCCATACCCCACGTGTAACCATGGAAATCCCTAACTAGATGAGGCCTGCCTCCAGCTCACAGAGTTTCACCTGCCTCTGCCTTCAGAGCTACGGGATTCAAGGCCTACAGGACCACACAGAGCTGGCTTCTTTAAGTTCCGGTTTCAGAACTTAACCCCACTGTGCATGTACAGAATTATAGGGAAGCCTCTTCCCTAGATCACTACACAGTTCCCTCGCTGCTCCATGAAAAGACAAACCACATAGAGGCTTAACTCGCTCTCTGAAAACAAAAAACAAAAATCAAGAGCTGGATGGAGAGGTGGCTCAGAGGTTAAGAGCACTGACTGCCCCTCCAGAGGTCCTGAGTTGCGTTCCCAGCGAGCACACGGTGGCTCACAGCCATCTATAATTTGATCTAACGTCCTCCTCTGGCATGCAGGCGTACACGCAGGCCTGTACACATAAAAATGAATAAATATTTTTAATTGAAAATAAACTTTTAAATTAACCATAATGACAGGGGGGAAAAACTAGTTCAGAATCTTTCAGTAGCCAGGCGGTGGTGGCACACGCCTTTCTTTCATCCCAGCACTCGGGAGGCAGAGACAGGTGGGTTGTTGTGAGTGTGAGGCCAGCCTCGTCTACACAGCGGGTCCAGGACAGCCAAGGTTCCATAAAGAAACGCTGTCTTCTGGAACCAAAACCAAAACCAAACCAAAAGAAACAAACAAACAAACAAAAAAATTAGACGGAGGAGCTACACCAGACCTCTGAGACGGTTCCTTTCATTTTATTTGCCTTTATTTCATTTTATTATTTTTTTTCTATTTCTTTTTTTTTGGGGGGGGGGGAGGGGGTGAAGGGATTCGTTTTTCACGTTAGGGTTTCTCTGTGTAGCCTTGACTGTCCTGGACTTACTTGCTTTTGTAGACCAGGCTGTCCTAAAACTTACAGCAATCCGACTGCCTCTGCCTCCCGAGTGCTGGGATTATTGGCGTGCGCCACCACCGCCCGGCCTTATTTTAATTTTTTTCTGTGCATCAGTCGGTATGAATGTGTCAGATCCCTTGGTAGTGGCGTTACAGACAGTTGTGAGCTGCCGTGTGGGTGTTGGGAATCCAACCCAAGTCCTTTGGAAGAGCCGACAGTGCTCCTCACCACCGATCCATCTCTCTAGTCCCATTGGCTTTGTCTTCATGCTCTCTTTCGTTTGAATTCTGAGGCACCGCCACACAGGGGGGAAAAAAAATCTTCCGAAGTGATCTTCTCTGTTCTCTGTGTTTACCATCCCTCTAAATGGCAGGGACTTAAATCCAATTCACACGGAGTGGGGGGCACGGGGGTGGAGCGGAGGGCCGGGGGCGGGGGGGGGGGGGGGGGGATTGTGAGGAGCCTCTCACCCCTGACCTGGAAAGTACCCTTTAAATTAAAAGTGTAAAAAAAAAACAACAACAACAATACTACAAACACACATTTGTTTTGGAATATAATTTATGGTAGAAAGAAATGTGTGGGTTCGCATACAAGCCCAAACATACACAAGAGACTGGAGAGACCAAAAGGCAGAGCAGCCGATGCCTGTTCTTTTCGTTCAGGGTACTATTTATGTGAAATGGGTTGGAATCCTTCCTAGTCCCCTCTACCATGACCTAGAAGTGTGACTGTCTTAAGCTGAAATCAGGAAGCAGTCCATTTCTGGAAGAGGAAAGAAAGGGATGCTATGAGTTCAAGGGCCAGCCTGGTCTACAAAGTGAGTCCAGGATGGCCAAGGCTACACAGAGAAACCCTTTCTCGAAAAACAAAACAAACAAACAAACAAACAGAAAAAAATCTTAAAAGAATCCCACACGCATCTGCCGGGTAAGGTATGGTGGTGCACGCCTTTCATCCCGGCACTCGGGAGGCAGAGGCACGTGGATCGCTGTAAAAATTCAGGGCCAGCCAGACTGGTCTACAAAGCGAGTCCAGGACATCCAAGGCTAACACAGAGAGACCCTGTCTCGAAAAGCCAAAAAAGAAAAAAGGAAAAAGAAAAGAAAAAGAATCTGACATCTAAACTTTAACCAACCATTAGCTAGTTTACATCCTACAGGTGCCCATCTACCCACGGAACACGCCACATTTCCACTGAGTCCTATCTCGCTGTCATAAAAATGAGACCACAGGAGCAACACCAGACCTCCCCCTCAGCTGGGTCGTTTCATTGTGTTTTTCTCTCTTTCTGTTCTCTTTGAGTTCTGCATTAAGTGTGCAGTGTTCTGCCTGCATCTCCACCTGCGGGCCAGGAGAGGGCGCCAGGTCTCCTCATAAATGGTTGTGAGCCACCACGTGGCTGCTGGGAACTGAAGGCTATACCTTCCCAAGAGCAGCCAGTGCTCTTCAACCCTGACGCATTTTTATTTTTGTTATTTTTATTTTTTATGTTTGTGGTTTTTCGAGACAGGGGTTCTCTGTGCAACAGCTCTGGCTGTCCTGGAACTCACGGAGATCCACCGGCCTCTGCCTCCCAAGCGCCCGGAGTAAAGGCGTGCGCCGCCATTTTATGTCTCTTAATGCTCTCTTTGGTTTAAATGCTGAGGTGCTGTCACACAGAAAGGAGTATAACTTATCAGAAAAATGCACCATCATCCAGACGCTGTGGCGCTCGCTTTTAGATAAAAATAATGACATGGATGGGGAAAAACAGGACAAATAAAACAACAACCCAAAAATGCACATAAAATTTACTGAATCATTAATAAAGAATAAGCAATGAAACGTGGGCTTACAAACAGGCAAAAAGATAAAGAAAGAGACATATGGTTAGAGAGACCCTAAGGCAGAGTAGCCATGAATTGAGAACCTGATCATTTTATTTTCAGTAATTACAACAGAAAACACAAATAGAATTGACTGGTCTGGAACTTTTCCTGTGTCTCAGGCAGACTTATTTAGTTAGTTTTGGCTTCTTTGAGAGCTAGTTCTTTTGTGTAGCCTACACACACACACACACACACACACACACACACACACACACACACGGGGGGTGGGGGGGTGGGGGCAGGGAGGGGGGAAGCATGAAGAGGGAAGGAGA
>NC_140495.1:325000-340000 GCF_964271855.1 Acomys minous | reverse complement strand
ATTAAAACCTGAAATAAGGGCTGGAGAGATGGCTCAGCGGTTAAGAGCACTGACTGCTCTTCCAGAGGTCCTGAGTTCAATTCCCAGCAACCACATGGTGGCTCACAGCCATCTATAATGTGATCTAATGTGCACTGTATACGTAATAAATAAATCTTTAAAAAAAAAAAATAAAATAAAACCTGAAATAAGACTACCACACCTCTAATCCCAGCACTTGGGAGGCAAAGCCAAGAGGATCGCTGTGAGTTGGAGGCCAGCCTCGTCTCGAAAGCAAGCCAAGGCTACATGAGAAACCCTGTCAGGAAACAAACAAGCAAACAAAAAACTACACTTTTTTGCACAACGATTTCCAAGACGGACAGGAATACATAGAGAGACACTGTCTCCAAAATAACTTAGTAGATAAGTAAGTAAGCAAGCAAGCAAGCAAGCAAATACATAGGTGATATACAGATAGATGATTACAGACACACAGACAGACAAATGGAGACCAATTCTCATAGTTCCCTCATTTGATCACGGCAGAGTCAGGCAGCCTGTTCTACGTAGTGTTGGCCAGAATGTTTATTAACAATTAGTATGACTTCTATGTATTAGTAATGCAGCAGTGACTCTTTAACCAGTCCACAAAATCAGTGTGATTCTATACCCAGCACTAGAGAGAGAGAGAGAGAGAGAGAGAGAGAGAGAGAGAGAGAGAGAGAGATCTTGACTTGAAGAAATTACTGAAAGCCAAGCGGTGGTGGCCCATGCCTTTCTTTAATTCCAGCACTCAGGAAGCAGAGGCAGGTGGACTGCTGTGAATTCAAGGCCAGGCAGGTCTACAAAGTGATTCCAGGACAGCCAAGGCTACACAGAGAAACCCTGTCTCCAAAAGCCAAAACCAAAAAAGAAAAGAAAAAAGAAAAAGGAAACAACCGAAGAGACATTAAATAAAAAAATAAAAATAAATAAATAAAAAAATAAAATTACAAACATTATTCATGTGTGATAAAACAGGGGCCACACAAGCCCAGAAGAAAGAAAGAAGGAAAAAACAAAAACAAAAAAAGGAAGGAAGGAAGGAAGGTGAAAAAAAGAATTAAATATCTCAGACTGTGTGCACAAAAATACATGGGGTGCGGGGGGGGGGGGGGGCAGTGTTTGGTGGGTGGGGAGGGGGGAGAAAGCAGCTCATTAGACAGGCCCTCATTGTCCTGCCTCTGTGTTCCATGAACACTGAAATCTCTTACAACTCAGTGAATCGCAAAAAGAAAAAGAAAAAAGAAAGAGGAAAGGAAAGGAAAAAAATTCCCGACTATACATTGATGCAACCAGTCACTACCTTCTGATTTGTCTGATTCTTCTAGATTCTTCTGTGGTGCACTGATGTGAGATCACTCACCTGTATGCTTATGTGTACCATGGTCTGACTTAGAAGTCAGAGATCTGCCTTCACAGTGCATGGATTAAAGCAATGAACTACCAGGGCCAATTTGATTTCTTTTTTTCTTTTTCTTTTTTTTTTTTTTATTTTCATTTATTTATTTATTTTTATTTTTTTTTTTTTTTTTTTTGGTTTTTTGAGACAGGCTTTCTCTGTGTAGCCTTGGCTGTCCTGGACTCGCTTTGTAGACCAGGCTGGCCTTGAACTCACATCGATCCGCCTGCCTCTGCCTCCTGAGTGCTGGGATTAAAGGCATGCGCCACCACGCCCGGCTCCAATTTGATTTCCTGAATTTAGTAATTTTCGTTTTGTATTCCTTCTCGTTTTTTTATACTGTTTATCTATCACATATTTCTTTTTCTGTGTGTCTTCATTTTATTTTCAAAATCCCCCCCCCCTCTGAGAGGGATGGATGTGTGTGTGTGTGTGTGTGTGTGTGTGTGTGTGTGTGTGTGTGTGTGTTCGTTTCTCTCTCTTCCCCATCCCCCACCGTGTGGAATGTGCAAGTCAAAGTTCAAACAAAGTTTGGCTCTTGACATCGCCATAATGAAGCCCCCATGTGGACGGCAACCGTCATGGCGTCTGACCTCACCAATATGGAAGCAGCAGCCTTCTCTGTCTTTTTGCTTTGTTTTGTTTCTTAAAAGAGGTTTTTTTCTGTGTAGCTTTGGCTGTCCTGGACTCACTTTGTAGACCAGGCTGGCCTGGAGCTCACAGCGATCCGCCTGCCTCTGCCTCCCGAGTGCTGGGATTAAAGGCGTGTGCAACTGATGCTCAGCCAAACAAATATCTTTTTAAAAAATATACAAATTAAATACATATAAGCATGAACATAATTCACGCGTGATAAAACAGAGGCCACACAAGCTAAATATTTAATTCATTACTCAGCTATTTATAAAGGATAAACTAGTCCTTTATTTAGTGTAGCCTCCGTACTACACTAATACATAAATACAAAGATGATAGATAGATAGATAGATAGATAGATAGATAGATAGATAGATAGGGGAGGCACAGACAGACAAATGGAGACCAATGTTTATTAGTCATCAGTACTGATTCTATTTATTAGTAATGCAGCAGTGACTCTAACCAGTCCACAAAAACAGTATGATTCTACTATACTCAGCACTACAGGCATACAGTGGGGTGGGAGTGCCGGGGGTAGGGAGAGAGGGGGGAGGGAGGGAGAGGGAGAGGGACAGGGAGAGGGAGAGGGAGAGACCTTGACTCAAAGAAATAACTGAAAGCCAGGGGGTGGCGGCGCAGGGCTTTCTTTTATCCCAGGAGAGTCAGGCAGATTGCTGTGAGTTTAAGGCCAGCCTAGTCTACAAACTGAGTCCAGGACAGCCAAGCCTACGCAGAATCCCTGTCTCAAAAAACAGAAACAACAACAACAAAACAGAAAATAAATAAATAAACAACCGTAGAGATGAGTACAAAATAAATGAAAGAATGAATGAATGAATAAAAGTATGAACATAATTCATGCCGGTGTATGTACATGCAGGCAGAGCACTGTATACGTAATAGTCAAGAAATCTTCAAAAAGGAAAAAACAAAACAAAACAAAAAACCCAGTGAATTCTGAGACAATAAAGGCTACATAAAGAGACTGGCACCATCTCTTAAAACGAAACGAAACAAAACAAAAACCATCTGGGCGTGGTGGTGGCACACACCTTTAATCCCAGCACTCACTGCTGAGGCAGGGAGGGGCAGGCAGATCACTGTGAGTTTGAGGCCAGACTGGTCTACAACGTGATTCCAGGACAGCCAAGGCTACTACTCAGAGAAACCCTGTCGGGGGAAGGGGAAGGGGAAGGGGGAGGGGGGATCAAAAACCAAATGAGCGTTTCCCTGTGACACTTGAAAACGGCGGACTTTCCACATCGGCCACGGAGGCCTCTCCACCTCCAAGGAGAAACTAAGGTGTCACTGGAAGGTAATCAAGAGATAAGAAGTTCAGTTACCCACCCTTTCTGGCATAAGGCCAAAGGCTGAGGGAGGAGTGATGATGACCTTCAGATCCTTTTTCACTCAACCCAAGCAGATATTGATAGAATTCGAGCCCGTCTGGGGCGGCCCACAGCTCCCATCCCGGCACTTGGGGGCCAGAGGCTGGTGGGTCGCTCCGAATCGGAGGCGAGCCTGGCATACACAGAGAGGGTTCTGAGAAAGCCACGGCATATTAGGTATGGCCCCTGCGTGCCTGCACCAAATCTGACTCTAAACGTGAAGCCCTTCACGGCACAGAAAAGACAAACCAAAGCAAAATGGCAGACTGGTCTGCAGAGCAAGCTGCGCGACAGCCAGGGCTGTTGCATCGAAACGCTACCCCTGAAAACAAGCAAACACCTACACACAAACACAAAATTGCAGCCCTTGGGAGGTGAGGGCAAGTGAACCTCTGAGTCTGTGTCCAGTTTGGTCTACCGAGTGACTTCCAGGACAGCCACGACTACACAGAGGGACCCTTGACTTTACAGAAAACAAAACAGAAATCCAACACGTAGCCGGGCTTGGTGGCGCCCACCCGTGCCCGCCCGCCATCCATCCCAGCGCTCGGGAGGCAGAGGCGGGCAGGCAGGCTGGCTAAGCGCTGTGACTTCCAGGCAGGCCAGCCTGGTCTACAGAGCGAGTCTGGGGCAGCCAAGGCCACACAGAGAGACCCTGTCTCGAACCCCTCCCACCCAAAAAGCAAAACAATTCCAACATTTGGCAGGCAGAAGACAGTGAATCGCTCGCTCAGTGTGAGTTCGGCCTGCTCTACAGAGTGAGTTCCAAGATGGCCAGGACTACTACACAGAGAAACCCTTGACTGCTGCACAGAAACGAAACAAAACAAAACGAAATTCCAACACTGCAAATCCAGATACAGGACAATCTCTGTTTCCAGCCGATACTGGTCTACAGAGAAAGTTGCATGACAGTCATGGCTATTACAAGCAAACCCTGCCTGAAAAACAAAATTAACTAACTAGCTAACTAGCTAGCTAGCTAGCTAGATAAATGAAGAAATAACAACCTATGTGGAACCAAAACCCAAAGCTTGTTTGCTTTGCTTTCTGTGAGACAGGGTTTCTCTGTGTAGCCTTCATATATATATATATATATATATATATATATATATATATATATATATATATATAATTTTTTAATTTTTTTTTATTTTTTATTTTTTGGTTTTTCGAGACAGGGTTTCTCTGTGTAGCCTTGGCCATCCTGGACTCACTTTGTAGACCAGGCTGGCCTCGAACTCACAGCGATCCGCCTGCCTCTGCCTCCCAAGTGCTGGGATTAAAGGCGTGCGCCACCACGCCTGGCTCATTTATTTATCTTATAAGGTAAATATTTAATTCTTTTGAACAAGTATTTAATTCTTTACTCAACTACTTAGAAACGATAAACTATTCTCCATACCCTATGTAACCTTAGAAATCCCTAACTAGATGAGGCCTGCCTCCAGCTCACAGAGTTTCACCTGCCTCTACCTTCAGAGCTATGGGATTAAAGACATACAGGACCACACAGCTGGCTTCTTTAAGTTCTGGTTTCAGAACTTTAACCCAATTTGCATGTGCCGAATGATAGGGTAGCCTCTGCTGATCTGCACAGTCCCCCTTGCTCCATGAACAGACAAACCACATAAATGTTTTAACTCACCGTCTTAAAACAAAACAAACAACAGCAACAACATAAATAAATAAATAAATAAATAAATAAATAAATAAATAAATAAGAGCTGGAGAGGTGGCTCAGAGGTTAAGAGCACTGACTGCTCCTCCAGAGGTCCTGAGTTGCATTCCCAGCGAGCACACAGTGGCTCACAACCATCTATAATGTGATCTAATGTCTTCCTCTGACAGGCAGGCGTACAAGCAGGTAGAGAGAGCACTGTATACAAAATAATAAATAAAGACATATTTTTTTAAACTGAAAATAAACTTTTAAAGTAATAATAATGACAGGGGAAAAAAAACCTAGTTCAGACTAGTTCAGAATCTTTCAGTAGCCAGGCTTTGGTGGCACTCGCTTTTCTTTAATCCCAGCAATCGGGAGGCAGAGACAGATGTATCTTTGTGAGTTTGAGGCCAGCTTGGTCTACACAGTGAGTCCAGGACAGCCAAGGCTACATAGAGAAACCCTGTCTCCAAAAACCAAAACCAAACAAAATTAGACTAAGGAAGAACAGCAGACCTCTGAGATGGTTCCTTTTGTTTGAATTCTAAGGCCCAGCCACACAGAAAAGAAATTCTTCAAAAGTGATCTCTGTGTTTATCATCCCTCTAGATGGCAGGGACATAAATCCAATTCACACGTGTGTGTGTGTGTGTGTGTGTGTGTGTGTGTGTGTGTGTGTGTGAGAGAGAGAGAGAGAGAGAGAGAGAGAGAGAGAGAGAGAGAGAGAGAGAGAGAATTGTGTGAGGAGGCTCTCTCTCCTGATCTAGAAAGTATACCCTTTCAATAAAAAGGAGAAGAAAAAAATAAAATAAATAACCAACCAACCAACCAATAAACAAACAAACAAATAACAACAACAACAAAAGCAAAAACCACTACAAGCAGTCATTTGTTTTGGAATATAATTTACAGGGGAAAGAAATGTGTGGGTTCACATACAGGCTCAAACATAAACAGGAGACCAACGAGACCAAAAGACAGAGCAGCCGATGCCTGTTCTTATCGTTCAGGGTACTATTTATGTGAAATGGTTTGGGGTCCTTCCTAGTCCCCTCTAGCATGACCTAGAAACCTAGAAGTGACTGACTTAAGGTGACATCAGGAAGCAGTCCATTTCTGGAAGAGGAAAGAAATGGGTGCTGGGAGTGAGATAGGTAGGAAGGAAAGAAGGAAGAAGGGGGTCAAAAACCAATCTCAGCACGTCAGTGGCGGTGATCATAGCTAGAGATTGTGACTGATCACTCAGCTGAGGATTATTTATTTATTTATTTATTTATTTATTTATTTATTTATTTTTTGGTTTTTTTGAGACAGGGTTTCTCTGTGTAGCCTTGGCTGTCCTGGACTCACTTTGTAGACCAGGCTGGCCTCGAACTCACAGCGATCCGCCTACCTCTGCCTCCCAAGTGCTGGGATGAAAGGCGTGCGCCACCACCGCCTGGCTGAGGATTAATTTTTAACGCGCGTGCGCGCGCACACAAACACACACACACACACACACACACACACACACACACACACACACACACGATGAAACAAGAAAAGCTCCAATGAGTGCAGTTACAAAGACAGAATTGGTTGTTTTGTTATTTATCTTTAAAGATGTGTGTGTGTTCGCATGCACGCCGGGGTGTATATAAGTCTTAGAAGAATCACATATCTACACTTTAACAAACCATTTCTAGTTTAGATCCTCGACGTCCCCATCTACCCATGGAACACGCCAGATTTCCATTGAGCCCTATCTCGCTCTCTTAAAAATGAGACCACGGGAGCAACACCAGACCTCCCTCTCTGCTGGGGCCTTTTATTTTGTTTTTCTCTCTTTCTGTTTTAGATTGATTTCTGGATTAACTGTGGAGTGTTCTGCTTGCCTCTCAGGACCTTTGGAAGAGCAGCCAGTGCTTTTAACCCCTCCTGAGGCATTTTCTACTTTTATTTCGTTTCATTTTATTTCTTTTTGTGGTTTTTTCGAGACAGGGTTTCTCTGTGTAACAGCTCTGACTGCCCTGGAGCTCACGCCTGCCTCTGCCTCCCAAGTTCTGAGACAACAGGCATGCATGCGCCACCACCGCCCGGCTCCATTTCATTTTGCGTAATGCTCTCTTTGGTTTAAATGCTGAGGCGCTGTCACACCGAAAAGAGTGTAATTTATGAGAACAACACACCATCATCCGGGCGGGCGCTGTGGTGCTCGCTGGATGATACCGTCGCAAGGGCGATATGGGCCCCGCCCCTCCAGTACTGGCACCCGCCACGGCAGAGGTGGGCGCGGCTCTCCCTCTCCACCGGGCCGGTGTGACAGCTAAGTTTTGGTGTTTTGTTTTGTTTTGTTTTGTTTTGTTTTGTTTTGTTTTGTTTTGTTTTGTTTTGTTTCTGTCTCCCACTACCACCACCCCCACACCCTCCGCCCCGAGACAGGGTTTCTCTGTGTAGCGTTGGCTGTCCAGTCCTGGGCTCCCTTTGTAGACCAGGCTGGCCTTAAACTAACAGCGATCTGCCTGCCTCTGCCTCCCGAGGGCTGGGATGAGAGGCGTGCACCACCACGCCATGCCTGGCTTTGTTTTTGGTTTTGTTTTCCTTTGCCTTTAATCCCAGCACTTGGGAGACAAAGGCGAGAGAATCACTTGCACTTGTAAGTCCAGGACAGGCAAGGCTACATGAGAAACCTTGTCTGGAAACAAGCAGGCAAGCAAGCAAGCAAGCAAGCAAGCAAGCAAGCAAGCAAGCAAGCAAGCAAGCAAAAAACTACAATTTCTTTAACCCAAGAAAAGTTCTAGTTCCAAACTAGGTCAGTATACACAGCGATTTTCAAGACAGACAGGAATACATAGAGAGACTCTGTCGCCAAAATAATTTAAACACTGTGTAAGTAGATAAGTAAGTAAGTAAATACATCGATGATAGATAGATAGATAGATAGATAGATAGATAGATAGATAGATAGATAGATAGGATTAAAGGCATGTGCCACCATGCCTGGCTAAATATTTAATTCTTTACTCAACTATTTAAAAAGTATAAACTAGTCCTTTATTTAGTGTATTCTCCGTACTATACTAATACATAAATACATAGATGTTAGATACATACATACACACACACAGATAGATAGATAGATAGATAGATAGATAGATAGATAGATAGATAATAGACACACAGACAGACAAATGGAGACCAATCCTCATAGTTCCCTCATTTGATCACAGCAGAATCAGGCAGGCTGGTCTAGGTAGTGCCAGCTACCTTCTAATGTTTATTAGTCATCAGTCAGTACTGAATCTATTTATTAGCAATGCAGCAGTGACAAACAAACAAACAAATAAATAAATGCATGAGCATAACTCATGTGTGATAAAACAGGGGCTACACAAGCACGAAAGAAAGAAAGAAAGAAAGAAAGAAAGAAAGAAAGAAAGAAAGAAAGAAAGAAAGAATTAAGTATCTTAGCAACAGATATCAATAGGGATTTATAGATGTCAGATGGGAGACAGAGAGAGAGGCAGATACGCTGTGAATAGTGAACTGGTTAAGGACACTGACTGCTCCTCCTGAGTTCAATGCCTAGCAACAATATGAATGGTGGCTCACAACCATCTGTAATATCTATAATGTGATCTGATGCCTTCTTCTGGCCTGCCGGTGTATGTACATGCAGGCAGAGCACTGTATACATAATAGTCAATAAATCTTCAAAAAGAAAAAAAATAACCAAAAAACAAAAATAGACACAATACAGGCTACATAAAGAGAATAACACCATCTGTTAAAATAAAACACAGCAAAACCCAGCTGGGCATGGTGGTGGCACACACCTTTAATTCCAGCACTCACTGCTGAGGCAGGGGCAGGCAGATCACTGTGAGTTTGAGGCCAAACTGATCAACAAAGTGATTCCAGTACTACTACTCCTCAGAGAAATCCTGTCTGAGGAGGGGAAGGGGGAGGGGGAACCAAAATCCAAATGAGCATTTCCCTGTGACACCTGAAAACGGCTGACTTTCCACACCAGCCACGGAGGCCTCTTCACCTCCAAGGAGAAACTAAGGTTTCACTGGAAAGTAGTTAAGAGATAAGGAGTTCAGTCAAAGGCTGAGGGAGGGGTGATGACCTTGATCTAACTTCAGGTTCTTTTTCACTCAACCCAGCCAGACAGCAAGATAAAACATTGAATTCAAGCAACCCGTCTGGGGCGGCCCACGGCTCTCATCCCGGCACTTGGGGGCCAGAGGCTGGTGGGTCGCTCCGAATCGGAGGCGAGCCTGGCATACACAGAGAGGGTTCTGAGAAAGCCACGGCATATTAGGTATGGCCCCTGCGTGCCTGCACCAAATCTGACTCTAAACGTGAAGCCCTTCACTTCACAGAAAAGACAAACCAAAGCAAAATGGCAGACTGGTCTGCAGAGCAAGCTGCGCGACAGCCAGGGCTGTTGCATCGAAACGCTACCCCTGAAAACAAGCAAACACCTACACACAAACACAAAATTGCAGCCCTTGGGAGGTGAGGGCAAGTGAGCCTCTGAGTCTGTGTCCAGTTTGGTCTCCCGAGTGTCTTCCAGGACAGCCACGACTACACAGAGGGACCCTTGACTTTACAGAAAACAAAACAGAAATCCAACACTTAGCCGGGCTTGGTGGCGCCCGCCCGCCATTCATCCCAGCGCTTGGAAGGCAGAGGCGGGCAGATCAGTGTGAGTTCGAGGCTAGCCTGGCCCACAAAGTAAGTCCAGGACAGCCAAGGCTACACAGAGAAACCCTGTCTTAACTTCCGTCGGAAGAAGAAGAGGAGGAGGAGGAGGAGGAGGAGGAGGAGGAGGAGGAGGAGGAGGAGGAGGAGAAGAAGAAGAAGAAGAAGAAGAAGAAGAAGAAGAAGAAGAAGAAGAAGAAGAAGAAGCACCTTGTTGGGGAGCTTGGTTGTTACCAACCAGCTGAAAAACCTCCTTGAAAAAATTCCAAGAGGAGATACAAATGTGAGCCAAAATCAGGAGGGTCGTGTGTGTGGGGGCATCTTTGGAGACGTGGGGTCCTTTGGCTGTTCATTGCTCCTCTTGGAAACGTTCCTACAGAGAACCGCTCAAGGGCTCCAGGTGCCAGCAGAAGAAATCCTGCTGACAGCACTGGGATAGTCGTTCCTGGGAACTAATAAACAGAAGGTTTCATTCATTCATTCAATCTCTGTTTCATCTCGTCTGGGTTAGTCTGGTGGTTCATACTAAAGATATAATTGTTAATAAAATTTAGCTGAGCCAGGCATGGTGGCTCACACCGGTTTCAAAAAACAAAAACGAAAAAGAAAAAAGAAATAAAAATGAAAATTGAGCCCTCTCTCTCTCTCTCTCTCTCTCTCTCTCTCTCTCTCTCTCTCTCTCTCTCTCTCTCTCTCTCCCCCTTCCCCCCACTCTGTACACACACACACACACACACACACACACACACACACACACACACTTGGATGAAACATGAAAAGCTCCAATGAATGCAGTTACAAAGACAGAATGAATTGTTTTGTGTTAATTATTTTTAAAGGTGTGTGTGTAATCCTAAAAGAATCACGAATTTAACCAACCATTTCTAGTTTAAATCTCCAAAGTGCCCATCTACTCATTAACAATTTTTATCAAATCACGTCAAGGAAGCTGAGGGAAAAAAATAGCAGCAGTAAGAAATCAATCCCCAGCTGGGCGTGGTGGCGCACGCCTTTCATCCCAGCGCTCGGGAGGCAGAGGCAGGCGGATCGCTGTGAGTTCGAGGCCAGCCTAGTCTACAAAGTGAGTCCAGGATGGCCAAGGCTGCACAGAGAAACCCTGTCTCTAAAAAGCCAAAAATAAAAAAAATAAAAAGAAATCAATCCCCTAGAAGTCCAGCTTCCATGACAGAATCATGTCAGCTAGTGGTAGTCAAGGCACTGCTTTTGCTTGTAAGCCTCAAAAAGTCTGTAGCTCGGCTGTTAAGCGTGTACCTCTTCCTAAACCTCAAACTTGCTAAGCCAAATTCTTTGTAAGGGCAGTCGTCATTGCTAACAATCTACATCTCTAAGTTCTTTTGTTTGGTTGGTTGGTTTGGTTTTTCGAGACAGGTTTTCTCTTTGTATCCTTGGCTGTCCCGGGGTTGCTTTGTAGGCGATCCGCCTGCCTCTGCCTCCCGAGTCCTGGGGTTAAAGGCGTGTGCCCCCATGCCCGGCTACATCTCTGAGTTTTATTCCTTTGTTTATTTGTTTGTTCCTTTTTTTTTTTTTTTTTTTGTTTTTTGTTTTTTGGTTTTTTGGTTTTTTATCTTGGTTTTCCGACACAAGGCTTCTCTGTGTATCCTTTGCTCTCCTGGACCTGGTTTAGAAACAAGCGTGTGCCACCACGCCGGAATCTCTAAATTCTTTCCAAGGGCGGTGGTCAAATCATGAATGTGCTCTAGCAGCAACACCTGAAAAAGATCAAGCACTCACTATTTCTTGTTGTACGTGCCAACGCTACTGCCCCCTTCGAGTTTTCGTACAAGTCATAGATCAAGAGGGGGTGTGAAGACCACAAGGGCAACGAGCAGAGCAAGGAATGCTGCAAAACAGCAGAAATAAACTCCTCAGGACAGGCATCCCTCCAGGCTCTGCAGATCAGAGACACACCCTTTGTTGCTGTGCTAGCTAGTGGGGTGGGGCTGCAGGGGCCTCAACCAAGAGACAATTCTCCTCTTCTCCCCCTCCCCCACCCCCGCCCGCCCCGCACAGGGTTTCTCTGTGTAAAATCCTTGGCAGACCTCAAATTCACAGAGAGCCCACCTCCCCACCCCCCGCCAATAAAAACCTATTCACCCACCTGCCTCTGCCTCCCAGAGTGCTGGGATTATAGGCATGCGCAGCTGTAGTAAGGGACAATTCTTTTTTTTTTTTTTTTTTTTTTTTTTTTTTTTTGAGAGACGGTCTCTCTGTGTAGCCTTGGCTGATTTTTTTTTCCCTTTGTTTGATTGTTTGTTTTAATTGTGAGCCGAGTGATCTCACAGATAAAAGTTTTCCAAAGTAGGGAAATTCAGGGCAGTATTGGCAGAGTCAAGCAGAAGTCTGAGGCCAACCTGGTCTACAAAGTGGGGTTGGGGTGGGCGATTCAATTACAGTTTGAAAGGACGATATTGCAATAAAGAATTGGCCGGGCAGTGGTGGCGCACGCCTTTCAGCCCAGCACTCGGGAGGCAGAGGCAGGCGGATCGCTGTGAGTTCGAGGCCAGCCTGGTCTACAAAGCGAGTCCAGGGCAGCCAAGGCTACACAGAAGAGACCCTGTCTCAAAAAAAAAAAAAATCCAAAATCCAAAAATAAAACAACCAACCAAACAAACAAATAAATAAATAAATAAATGGGAAAAAAATGGAACCAAAAGCCAGGAAAAGGAAAGTATTTTCTCCGTACGTAAGCAATTCTAAGTTGTTTCTTTTCTTTTTCTTTCTTTCTTTCTTTTTTTTTTTTTTTTTTTTTTTTTTTGGAGACAGGGTCTCTTCTGTGTAGCCTTGGCTGCCCTGGACTCGCTTTGTAGACCAGGCTGGCCTCGAACTCACAGCGATCCGCCTGCCTCTGCCTCCCGAGTGCTGGGCTGAAAGGCGTGCGCCACCACTGCCCGGCCAATTCTAAGTTGTTATACCATTCCTTCTGCGTACTTTGGGTTTAACTTTGTGTTCCTAAGGAAAGTGTCCGTATTCAAAGAATAGCCAAATGGCTCTTATGTGTGGTGCCTGATTTTCAAACTTTTCAAAAAGGAGGGCCTGCCTGCCTGCCTGCCTGCCTGCCTGCCTTGAATTCCCAGCACTCCGGAGGTAGAGGCAGACAGATCACTGTGAGTTCGAGCCCGGCCAGCCAGCCAGCCAGCCAGCCAGCCAGCCAGCCACCCAGCCAGCCTGCCTGCCTGCCTGCCTGTCTGCCTGTCTGCCTGTCTGTCTGTCTCAAACCAAACCAAAGGAAACCAAGTAGCAGGGCCTGCCATGCATCTGGGCCATAGGAGGACAATGAAGTCTCACTAGGTTGTATATAGACCATAATGAGTTTGGGGATAGGAAACTATGATCGGAAGGCATGGTAGGAAATAAAAATTCAATTAAATTGAGAGCCCTGCCCCTCCGCCAACCTAATCGAACAAACAGTCAGTCAGTCTTGAAACCCTCAGGTAGCGAGTGTCTAGGCCAACTGTACGCTTTCATCCATCAGGAGTGTGCTTGGTTAAAAGAAACTGAAAGAAGAAAAAGAAAAACAAAGATGGGCGGGGGCTGGAGAGAGACGGCTCAGTGGTTAAGAGCACTGTCTGCTCAATTCCCAGCTCCCACCTGTCTGTCTTTAACTCCAGGTCTAAGGTTATCTGACACTTTCATGCCTGCCTTGTTCTCAGAAGTCGGAAGCAATTCTGGAGGTGCATCACAGTACAGGATCACCTCCAAGAAAGCCCACATGGCTAATGAGCTCCTTGAACAGGATGGTCCTCGGCATGCCTGGCAGTTGCGCGCAGCCGAGCCAAAGAGTTTCTCATTCATGAAAGAAAATAAAATACAAAGACCAAACCCTGTTGAGAACAGGTCTCTCTCAACACCAGGAGGACTTAACCTACCTTGGTCTCCACTGGTAAAGATCCCCCCCCCCCACCCCACCCCCCTGCACTCAAAATGTGAGCTAGAAAGGGGCAGCTCTCTCCACACATCTTGTGCCTTAAGATAGTGGGAAGTCTAGCCGGCACTCAGTCTGGAGGCAGAGGCAGGTAGCTCTCCATGAGCCTGGTCTACAGAGTGACTTCCAGGAGCTGTCACAAAGAGGAAACCTCGGTCTTGAACCCTCCCACCCCCAACCCCTCCTAAAAGGGTGGAAAAAAATCACTTTTCTTCGGGAAGAAGTAGACACTAACCAGTCTGCAAAGAGGTGTGTGTGTGTGTGTGGGGGGGGGGGGGGGCGAGTTCTAAAACATTCCCTCTGAAAGCAAACTGAACTCATGCACCAGGAGAATCATGTCTCAGCAGTTAAGAGTACCGGGTTTTCTGACACACTCTCCGTGAGTACCAGTAGTCCACAGACAGATGCACGCACAGCCAGACAAGCCGAGAAACAAATAAATACCTGGACACTAATTCTTTATCCATTTATTCACTTTATTTTAATTGAGTCAGGGTTACTGAAAGAGGGCTGGGAGGTAGGGAGAGTACCACCTGTGGGTCAGGAGGGGAGGGAGGGTCGTCTTCTTATGCTGTGAGGATGAAGTTTCATCTGTCTGTCGTCCAGATGGGCTGGCTTTTTTTTTCCAAGAAGAATCTTCCTTCTGGCCTCTCCCTCCTACATGGAGGCAAGAAAGCAAGCAGAGAAAACGGCTGTCAAGTTGGGACCCATAAAGCAAGTGTCCATTCCACAAATGCCGACAGGAAGGAGAGAGAGAGAGAGAGAGAGGTGGGGGAGGGGGGAAAGACCTGAATCTAACACACAAAGTTTTAGGTAACACAGTGTTTCCCAATGTCTCCTCCCTGTTTCTCTTCCCCACCTCCAGCAAATGACATCACCCCCACCCCCACCCGCAACCCGCGCGCGCACACGCGCACACACACACACACACACACACACACACACACACACACACACACACAGATAAGGGGGGGGGGGGGGGGGGGGAGCACGCATCTGCGATCAGACCTGGAACAAAACAGAAAATTTTGGTAGTCTGCTATTTCTGGAGCAAACACTGGACCTCTCTTCAAGGTGATCTGGCGTCTTATTCTGGCCTGCAGATAAACATAGAAAATGAATGAATGAATGAATGAATGAATGAACGAACGAACGAACGAACGAACGAACGAACGAACGAACGAACGAACGAACGAACAAGCAAACAATAAATAGAAATAGCTTCTGGAGGAGGAAGAGAAGGATTATGGTG
>NC_140495.1:235000-312500 GCF_964271855.1 Acomys minous | reverse complement strand
CCAAAAAGCCCGGAGCGCTCCAGGAGCACCGCGAGGACCGCAAACACTGAGCGCGGAGCGTGCACACGCCGGTCGGGAAGGGCATGGCGACGCGACAGACCGACCACACGTTCCCGGGATCGGGGAAGAGGGCCAAACTGCAAGAGCGAACCGCGCCGGGGCAGCGACAGCGACCGACGCGTCCCAGGAACCCCCACGAACCACCGGATCAAGTGTGGCTGGGGGAGATGGGCTCGAGCCGGGTAACCGCACCCCTGCCTTCCACACACCGGCCCCGAGCGGGGCGGGATGGAGAGGCGAGGGGCCCGCTGGCAGAACGAGAAGAGCGGGCGACATTCGCAAGGAATGCCCATTCGCCATGAATGTCCGTCCCTCGCCTGGCGCGGCTTAGGCCCCCGACCCGAAGAGAGCACGAGAGCACCACATCGATCCAACCAAGGAAACCAAATCTTAAAAAGCCAGCCATCCGGATCGGGGAAGACAACCGGCACGCGTTCGTACAACGGGCAAAGCGAACAACGGGAGGATACGGAAAGCAACGGAAGAGGGAAATTTAAAAAAAATAAAAATAAAAAAAAAGCAGACACAAGAGCTGCCACAAAAAAAAAAAAAAAAAACCCTCGAAACACAACAGTGCACTCGGGAGGCACAAAGTGGCAGAAGACCGGGACACACACAGCGCACGGAGAGACCCGGGAACCCCAACGAGCTGATGGACCGGAGTGAGGGAAAAAAACAAAAAACAAAAAATAAAGACGTCTCCCTTCCTTTTTTTCCCCAAAAAAACGGTAGGAGAGGCGACGATAACCGCAAGAGATCGGGAAACGCCTGACACGCAAAATAAAATAAAATAAAGCGAGAGGAAGAAGGCGGCTATCGAAAAAAGGTCGCCAAGCGAGGGCACAGCACGCAACCGCAAGCAGCACGGGAGAGCCAACAAGCGAGCGCCGCGCCAGCCCAGCCTCAGAGTCAGGCAACTGCATGCATTGTGGCACCAAGAGCAGAGCCAGCTGCCTTAAAAGAGGCCATGTCCCTTTAAGGTCTCCAACCAAAGGACAGCGTGTCAGCACAGGCAGACAGGTACAATATGCAGAGATCACAACCACTCAAATAGACCTCAGGGAGAGGGACAACATTCACAGGACACAGGGAACTCCTGGAAGTCACACCCAGTGACATGTCCCAAAAATGTCCCCATAGACAAGAGAACCGGACCAAAAAGGGACAGCTGGTCGACCTGACAACTGTCAAAGGACCCAGAGAGCGAGAGGCACATGCATGAGAGCCCAGCACCCAAGCATCCTCCCGCCAAAGTGACACCAAAGCACGCCGCCAAGGACTTAAAGGCGTTGCGATCCAAGGAGTCGGTGACGAGCTGAGACACTCCGGCTGGGTGGCCGGGGACACCGCGTCCCCTCGGCTTTAGGACCCAGTGACCCGGCCGCCAGGGACCGAAGCCTCGTCAATGGGGAGGAGGAGGGAAAAAAAAAAAAAAGGCTCCGAGAGCCGGGACACTCCGGCTGGGTGGCCGGGGACACCGCGTCCCCTCGGCTTTAGGACCCAGTGACCCGGCCGCCGGGGACCGGAGCCTCATCGAGGGAGGGGAGAAGGGGAAAAAAAAGAAAGAAAAAGAAAAAGGCTCCGAGAGCGGGGACACTCCGGCTGGGTGGCCGGGGACACCGCGTCCCCTCGGCTTTAGGACCCAGTGACCCGGCCGCCGGGGACCGGAGCCTCATCGAGGGAGGGGAGAAGGGGAAAAAGAAAAAAGAAAAAGAAAAAGGCTCCGAGAGCCGGGACACTCCGGCTGGGTGGCCGGGGACACCGCGTCCCCTCGGCTTTAGGACCCAGTGACCCGGCCGCCGGGGACCGGAGCCTCATCGAGGGAGGGGAGAAGGGGAAAAAAAAGAAAGAAAAAGAAAAAGGCTCCGAGAGCCGGGACACTCCGGCTGGGTGGCCGGGGACACCGCGTCCCCTCGGCTTTAGGACCCAGTGACCCGGCCGCCGGGGACCGAAGCCTCGTCAATGGGGAGGAGGAAAAAAAAAAAAAAAAAAAAAAGGCTCCGAGAGCGGGGACACTCCGGCTGGGTGGCCGGGGACACCGCGTCCCCTCGGCTTTAGGACCCAGTGACCCGGCCGCCGGGGACCGAAGCCTCGTCAATGGGGAGGAGGAAAAAAAAAAAAAAAAAAGGCTCCGAGAGCGGGGACACTCCGGCTGGGTGGCCGGGGACACCGCGTCCCCTCGGGCTTGGGACCCAGAGTCCCCGTCGCGGTCTCCGACGAGCCTGGATCGGCCCTGGTTCAGACACCTAGGAGCTTTCTGGTCGACCCGCTCAAGCCGCCACCGTCCCTGTCACCAATTGGTCCCAGCTGGTGACAAGTGACACTCAGAGCTGGCGCGGCGGCTATCAGCGTACAAGCGCCTACGCCTCACACCGTTCTCAAACACGGCACCACCTCCGGGAGCACCGTCCCTCCCTGCCGGGACTCTCGTCACCGTCGCCGAATCACACCAGGCACTCTGCCGTCCTCGTCGCCGACCGGGAACCAGGAGCGTTGCAGAACGCTGTCACCGCTAGGTGTCGCCTGACAACACTGTCACCCACCGCTAGGTGTCGCCCGACAACCCTCCGGATCGTCCTGGGAACCCAACACAGCCGCCGCCGCCGCCGCCGCCGCCGCCGCCGCAGGAAAGCACGGACTCCTGGCGTGACCACGGAGGGTCCTCCCTTGCTCTGAGGGACACGCACGCACCGCTGAGCCGGCTACCCACCACCTCTCCCGAGTGGAAAGAACCAACGGTGGACGTTGTCCCACACGAACAGAGTGAACGCGGCCTGGACTCTCAGGCGGTGAAAACGAAAGTAGGACAGGGAGCTGCGAAAACAGCCGAATCCTTCTCTAAGAAGGGAGGCCCAAGGGAAAGAGAGAAAAGGGACGTGACTGACGACCAATCGGGTAGTGGGGTCAGGGACCGGCACAATTGGGGGAAGGTGGCATCCAAACTCGGTGTGAGGGAGGGAGGCAGCAAGGTCACATCCACCACGCCGCCGCGACGCCCTTTGGGTCTCCTTTTGAAAACACTTCACCGCTCGGGTTCTGCTGCTGCCCGTCCATCCCCAACCAACCCCTCTCTCTCTCTCTCTCTCTCTCTCTCTCTCTCTCTCTCTCTCTCTCTCTCTCTCTCTCTCTCTCTCTCTCTCTCTCTCTCTCTCTCTTCTCACACTAAATATTGCACTTTGGTCAGAAAGTCTCTCCCTCTGTCTCTCTGCCTGTCTCTCTCTCTCTCTCTGGACATTTTTTGGTGTGGGGGTGGGTGGCTCTTTTTGCCCAGGATGACTCCTACTTGTTAGGTATGGGCCAGCATAACAAAGTCTGTTCATTACAGGGAGGAGCCCAAGGCTTTTGAAGCACCCTAGGTTAGGCTTCCCCTTCCCCTCATGCGTCTGGAGCACTGAAGGTAAGAGAGGTGGAACAATCCATGGCGCCTGCTACCATGGCTACCACATAAAAGTAAAGCAAATTTAATAGTGAAATAAAAATCAAATGTGTGCCTTGAATCACAACACAACACTCAGGAGGCAGAGGCAGGCAGATCACTGTGAGTTGGAGGCCAGCCTGGTCTACAGATTGAGTCTGGGATGGACAAGGATACACAGAGAGACCCTGTCTTGACAAACCTAAACAAAACAAACAAACAAAAACAAAAAACCCCACCAAAAACAAAAATCGAGTATGCTAAAAAAGACACATGAGCAACCCACACACAATCTGTTCATTTCCAGACATGGGCCAGCATATCCAAAGTTAATGCAGCACAGACGGAGCTTCGGATTCCCTAACCTATAGATACATAGATAGACAGACAGACACACAGACACACAGACAGACAGATGGTAGTTAGGATAAGAGTCACTGGAAATCACTCACTATCCCTCTCCAGATCAGACCTCCCTTCAATGCACAGAATTCTAACTGCTTATGTCCACTGAGTGATTGGATTAAAGGTGGGTGGGTGGGTGGGTGTGCGCACGAGCGAGACCACACCCGGCCTCCTTTCATTTCTTTACCTTCCATGGATCTAAGTCTGGGGTTCTAGTGGTCAGTGTGTGGCTAATCTTGAACCCATAACGCTGTCACTTTATCATATGTTTAGTTTAAAGTCAAATTCTCTGACGGTGTTCACCAAAATGAAGCCACCTTCTGGAGGGCAGATATCACGGTGGCTTACCTCACCAATATGGAAGCAGTCCTGGGACATACTTTTCAAGGTCGTTTACTCTGGAGGACCAGAACTTAAACCCAATTTGCATGTGTGGAATTCTGAGGAAGTTCTCCTAATCTGCACAGTACCCTCGCTGTGTGAAAAGAAAACCAACCAAACTGTTTAACTCCCTGTCTTTAAAAAAAAAAAAAAATTGTTTTTTAATTAATAAAAATATCAGAAGGAAGCTTTAATCCCAGCACTCGGGAGGTAGAGGCAGGCGGATCGATGTGAGTTCAAGGCCAGCCTGGTCTACAAAGTGAGTCCAGGACGGCCAAGGCTAACACAGAGAAACCTTGTCTCAAAAAATATATATATATATATTAGAAGGATGAGAAGGAAGAGGAGGAGGAGGAGGAAAGGAAGGAAGGAAGGAAGGAAAGAGCCAGGCATGGTGGCAGCAATGCACTGATCATTTAAGTTTTTCATTGCATTAGTCATAAGAAAAAAAATAAACTAAAGCAGATATAATTAATTGTCCTGGCGTGCACCACCAGGCCCTGCTTCCTTTAATTTCATTTATTTATTTACTTATTTATATTGGTTTTTCGAGACAGGGTTTCTCTGGGTAGCCTTGGGTGTCCTGGAACTCTGTTTTTAGACCAGGCTGGTCTCAGACTCACAGAGATCCACCTACCTCTGCCTCCCAAGTGCTGGGATGAATGGCGTGTGCCACCATGCTGGTCTTTTCAGCTCTTTATCTCCAAGAAAGTTTCTAGGTAGTCCTGGGAGTTCCAACCTAAGTCGATCTACACATCAGTTTCAAAGACAGCCAGAGGGGTGGGGGGGGAGGGAGGGAGAGAGAGAGAGAGAGAGAGAGAGAGAGAGAGAGAGAGAAAGTCAGTCTATCTCCAAAAACCTTAGATAAGTAAGTACATAAGTAGATAGATAGATGATACACAGACAGAAAGACAAATGGAGGCCAAGCATCATAGTTTCCTCATGTAATCACAGCAGAGACAGGTGGACTTCTGTGTTTGGTTTTTCCAAGTACATATTTAAGTCTTTATTCAGCTATCTATCAAGGATAAACTGGTCCTTTATTTAGTGTAGTCTCCATACCCCACGTGTAACCATGGAAATCCCTAACTAGATGAGGCCTGCCTCCAGCTCACAGAGTTTCACCTGCCTCTGCCTTCAGAGCTACGGGATTCAAGGCCTACAGGACCACACAGAGCTGGCTTCTTTAAGTTCCGGTTTCAGAACTTAACCCCACTGTGCATGTACAGAATTATAGGGAAGCCTCTTCCCTAGATCACTACACAGTTCCCTCGCTGCTCCATGAAAAGACAAACCACATAGAGGCTTAACTCGCTCTCTGAAAACAAAAAACAAAAATCAAGAGCTGGATGGAGAGGTGGCTCAGAGGTTAAGAGCACTGACTGCCCCTCCAGAGGTCCTGAGTTGCGTTCCCAGCGAGCACACGGTGGCTCACAGCCATCTATAATTTGATCTAACGTCCTCCTCTGGCATGCAGGCGTACACGCAGGCAGATGGAGCACTGTACACATAAAAATGAATAAATATTTTTAATTGAAAATAAACTTTTAAATTAACCATAATGACAGGGGGAAAAAACTAGTTCAGAATCTTTCAGTAGCCAGGCGGTGGTGGCACACGCCTTTCTTTCATCCCAGCACTCGGGAGGCAGAGACAGGTGGGTTGTTGTGAGTGTGAGGCCAGCCTCGTCTACACAGCGGGTAGTGAATCGCAAAAAGAAAAAGAAAAAAAAAAAGAGGAAAGGAAAGGAAAAAAAATTCCCGACTATACATTGATGCAACCAGTCACTTCCAGGAGAGGCAGCTTCAATTCATTGCATCCACATGGCAGCTCACAACTGTCTGTAACTCCAGTTACATGGAATCTGACACCCTCCCCAGACATGATTGCAGGCAAAACCAAAACAAGAATACAGAACACACATAAAATGAATAAACATAAGTGTTAATGCCCGGCTGTGACTCTGGAGAGGTCCGGGGTGGGGTCTCTGGTGCTGGCTGCAGATTTCCTTCCAGTTTGCTTCATTTCTTGGGTGGCCAGAGCTGATGGCTCAGGACTGAAAGAGATAGGAGGGAAGGGGAAAAGAGCCCAGGGTTTCTTCTCTAAGGACTGGCTGTACTGGGTCGAGGAGGAGAACTTAAACTGGCCACAATATCCCTATGGCTGAGGCTGTAAAAGCAGCTTGGGGCTAGAGACTGCCCGGGGGTCGTAAAAGGAGGCTCTTTGACCTGTAGATAGGCCTCCTTGCAGAGATCTCCAATAAGCCAATGTAAACTTAGGATTTTAGCCATAGAAGGCTGATGCCTTGAGTCTGCTAACATTTGCGAATATTCAAGAGAAAAGGTTCAAGAGAAGAGGCAGATGAAGTCAGGCATCTTAACTTCAACTGGTTAAGCTTCCCACTTTCAGTAGCATTTATTGTAGAAGACCATACTTATACTTCTGAGAAAACGTAATTAATTATCTCATAGTCAAAAGAGTACAATTAATAACAAAAACAGATGAATTCTAAAATATAAGAGGTTACATGTTTTAGAGCTACGCATATCTTAAAGATTTATGTATTTATTTCTTATGTATACATTGTTTGCCTGCATGTACACCTTCAGGCCAGAAGAGGGCATCACATCACATTACATTGTAGATGGCTGTGAGCCACCTTTTGTTTGCTGAGGATTGAACTCAGAACCTTTGGAAGAGCAGGCCGCACTCTTACCCACGGAGCCATCTCTCCAGCCTGAGGTACACATATCTTATCTATGTATCCATTACATAAGTTCATAGTGATTTCAGAATGACGAAGGTTGCCAGGGCCTAAGGTTAATAGTGTCTGAAACTTACAAGAGTATATGACTCATCAATTAGGACAGACCTTACTACACATTATCCAGCTATCTCTTAGTTCATTATGTGCTCAGGACAATAATTTTATGCCTTTCATTCTAAGACACAGAGTAAATTCAGACCTCTCTAGGTAGCTTCATTGCACTTAGGTTCATGCGAAGTTCAAACAAACTTGCCTATATTTATGGAGAAATACCAGGATTTGTGGTGCCATCTGGAGACGGGGCTTATCTGAAGCCACAAATCTGCTACAAGGCTATTCTTAGTGAGGCATCTGGAGGTCCACAAAGGCATTTATTGCAGCCATAAACTAACTTTAACTTTTAAAACTATTTGAATCAAATCAGGAATTCCATAATCAGGGATTAATTCTTCTGATTAACAAACAGTGCATCTTCAACAAGATCACAGCTGGTCAGTACCCGGAAAGTAGCATTTCACACCAATGCCAGATGGTTTAATGCATCAATTACTCTTTAGCCAATCCACAAAAACAGTATGACAACAGAGTACCTAGCACTATACAGAAATATATGCTGACTCAGATAAGTAACTGATTATAAAAATACATAATACACATAAATGAATAAATATAAGCATGAACATAATTGAAGAGGGCATCAGACAGAAGAGGGCATCAGATCTTGTTACAGATGGCTGTAAGCCACCATGTTGTTGCTGGGAATTGAACTCAGGAACTTTGGAAGAGCAGCCAGTGCTCTTAATCCCTGAGCCATTGCTCCAATATCCATTTTTTTTCTTAATGTTCTCTTTTGTTTAAATTCTGAGGCACTGTAACAAAAAAAATATAATTTATGAAAAAAAATACATTAGCCATTGCTTTTGCTCATAAGCCTCAAGCTATTAACTCTGAGCCAACACCAGGCCTCTGAGAAGTTTTGTTTCTACAGAGTAAGTCCCAGGACAATTTGGACTGTTAAAACAAACCCTCTCTAAAATATAGAAAACCAAACCTAACCAAACCAAATTCAAGCACTTGGTCTGCATCCTGCATGTTCTACAGAGTCAGTTTTGGAACAGTCAGGACTACACAGTGATATCCCTGAGTACACACACCAAAAAAACCAAAATATAGAATCAACCCATGCAGATAAACCCGTGACTACACACACACACACACACACACACACACACACACACACACACACACCAAACCAAACCAAATCCCTTGCTGAGATAAACCAAAACCAAGACAAAACAGTTCACCATCTGGAAGCCAAAGGCAAGTGACTCTCTGAGTTTGAGTCCAGCAAGCAGCTTACCACCATTCATAACTCTAATTTCAACAGATTTGCCCTCTTTGTCTGACTTCTGAAATAACGGGCATGCACAGGGTTCCCAGACACACAGGCAGGTCGGTAAAGTCTATGTACATCTTACCTTGTAGACTGTCCTGGCAGATTGCTTCCTTGAAAGTATTTCGTGGTTGCTGTATGCTCCCTGAGGATTGTGCCCACTCCTCTCCATGAACCTTCAGTTGACCATGAAGGTCTAGATGAAGCCACATGTTGCCGGACTCCTCCTACAAATGCGTGACTGGCGATGTCCTTTGATCTGTTGGTAACATTGACCTGAAAGGCAAAGCAGCTCTTACTGGGATTGCTTCCCCACCCCAAGCCAGGTGGGAGGGGCCTTTCTGAGTTAACTGACAGTGCTTTAACTTGTCTCCTGGGCTGGGGACGTTTTGTACACCTTTAATACAATCACTGAGGAGGCTGGAAAAGGGTAATCTCTGATTTGTTGGCCAGCCTGCTGTATTTACTGAGTTCCTGGATTGCAGGCACTACACAGAGAACCTGTGTCAAAAAGAAAATAAGAAATGGGCACCTGCATTTATCCTCTGACCTTCACATACACAGATCTCTTCCCCTGATCTGGAACCACAAGATCCTCTAAGGAGCCTCATATAGCCCTCAGGGAAGACCACAAGCCCAACCCTCTACTGATAAGAAACCTATTCAGCAGGAATCCAGAGATTCCTGGAGGTAACCAGCATGCTGAGGACCTAGGCTAAGGTGCTAGCCTTAAGCAAATGGCCTTTAGTCATACCTGAAAATGCTGGGATTAAAGGTGTGCATTGCAGCTGCTACCACCTTCACGTGATGCTGGGACTTGAATCTGGGTCCTGGAAGAGCAGTCAGACTGCCAAGCACTCTCTCCAGCCCTTTGTCTTCTTTTAAACAGATGTTGTAACCCTGGAAATCAATTTGTTAAGGCAGGTGGAGTCAAAAAACAGGTGAAACACTTACAGACATAAAATAAGAGCTAGAGAAAGAGAGGAAAAGGGTGGGAATAACAGGTACAAGTTTCAATCACATTACAAAAGGGGGGAGGGATAAAAAATTAACTTTAAGAAAAATGGCTCAGAAGAGCATTGGCTGTTCTTAGAGTGTTCCTAACACCCTAAATTGAGATCTGGTGCCATCTTCTGGCCAGCTAACAGAATGCAGGCAGAAAACTGTATAAAGAATAGATAAAACTTTTGAAAGAAAGAAAGAAAGAAAGAAAGAAAGGAAGGAAGAAAACAATCCTTTGGCAGAAAACCCTAGGTTTCTCTTTAGTCACGTGGAGTCACAGAAGTGCAACCAATCAGAATTATCTACAGCCTGATACTTCATCCTTTCATTTAAATAGGTAAAATTGCATGATGGGAAATGGTAAGCAAATTTGCTCACCACAACCAAACAAGGGCTCTTTAAGGATGGCTACCCAGAGACCATCAATCAAATGCAGACATGACTCAATGTTGTTTCACAAGTGTCACTGGTATTAAAAATACAGAAATGATGTTATAAATAGAACCATGTCTTAAGATACAAAATATTTATGTAAAATGGTGGTATAGTTGTACCTCCAGCTTTTTTGGTTTTGCTTTTCAGACAGGGTTTCTCTGTGTAGCCTTGGCTGTGCTAGGATTAAACACAAGTCCCTGGGCTTAGCCTGTACTCTCTGAGCCATTGTATCACTCCTATACTCATTTTGCAGACCAGCCTAGCCTTACATTTACAGAGCTCCGCCTGCCTCTGCCTCTGAGTGCTGGGACTAAAGGGGTGTGCCACCACCGCCCGGCAGTACTTACGTTTTTATATTAGTTTTAGTCCCTCTGTTCTTATCTGCCTGGTTGATATATTTTAACTTCTCATGAATGTTCTCCTGGCATAATAAAGCTTGATCTTGTACTGTGCACACCCAGAAGGGACACACAAGAGACCTGTGGACCTTGGTTGTCAGTTAATGAAAATCATGTTTTGGAACAGGGTTATTTCTCTTTATATATATATATAACCCTGGAGCTATTCATGTGGAGCAGGATGTTCTATTCCCTGATATCTACCCACCTCTGCACCTTGACGGGCAGCTTCTCTCTTTCTTGTTTTGTTTTTTTGTTTTTGTTTTTTTAAGAGATGGTTTCTTTTGTAGCCGTAGCTCTCCTGGATTCACTTTATAGACCTGGCTGCCCTCAAATTTGCAAAGATCCACCTGCCTCTGCCTCCCAGGTTCTGGGATTATAGACATGTGCCACCATGCCCAGCATCTGGGGCAGTTTCTTCCTGATGTCCACAAACAATTAACTATTAGCTCATTATAAAATATATTTAACTATAGGAGATCAAATATGCCTTTCTTTTTTTTTTAAGATTTATTTATTGTGTACATAGGGCTCTATCTGCATATATGCACGCCAGCCAGTAGAGGGCGTTAGATCACACTGTGGATGGTTTTGAGCCACTATGTGGTTGCTGGGAATTGAACTAAGGGCTCCATCAAGCAGCTGCAGACCAAAACAACTGTGGGAGAAGACACAGATCAGATGCACTAAATTCTCCTTTCCACAAGGTGGCGCCCCACACCAGGTAATACACATCCTCATTTCTTCAGGTGAAACGCCTGACCACCTTTGGCCAGAAGAGGTCGCAGCAACACCACTCTTGTTTCCACTACCGCGCCTCACAAAGTGAAGACCACAGAACATAGTTCTGGTTAGATGGAGAAAAGTAGTGTTTTAATTCCTGTCACTAGTATGAATTACGACTTGACAAGGAGCCCTGTTCTAGCATATAATATTATGTTGAAGGTTTTTGTTGGTACTTACTAATATAAGAGTATAAGACTAAAAGAGCCAGAGGTTAATCATTTTTATGTGCAGATAGTATAATATTTATGAAAGTACCAAGAGCATTGAAAATGACATTATCAACATAAAGAAAAAATTTCAAGCTGACTGACCAATAATTATTATACATAAGTTTTGGAGAATAAAAATCAAAGCTAAAGCATATACTAATGAGTATTGAACAAAAAGACTGCAAGTACTCTTTATTTTTAAATTTTATTTTTGTTATACTCTGCGTGTGTGTGTGTGTGTTTCTACATTTATTACAGATATGTAGAAGTATCAATGCCTGTCTGACATGAACAAAGTAAAAATGTCCTGAGGGATAAGAAGAAATAATAGAAGAAATGGGAAAAGGGTGGGTAGGGAATATGCCCAACATACAGTACATACTTGCATAAAGTTACACACACACACACACACACACACATGCTTGTGCAGCAACAGAAAAATTGCTGTGTGTGCGTGTGTGTGCGCGTGTGTGCGCATGCATGTGTGTGTGTGCGTGTGCGTGTGCGTGTGTGCGTGTGTGTGTGTGTGTGTGTGTGTGTGTGTGTGTGTACCTAACAAAGGGCTTTGTTCTGTATTTATTGACCATCACAGAAAGCATCACATGGGCAAGGACTGAGCAATACTTTACTGAAATCTTTAACAGAGTTTATAAGAGATTAATTCACTGACACCAATTGATTCCAACTGACTCGGAGACCAAAAATTTCTTAGAACAGCATTGTTTATCAAGTAATACATGACTGCTGTATTCAGTATTTATGGTTAATATTCATTTATAAATTTTTCTACCAAGCAAATTATTATTAGAACACATATGCATTAGTCTTTGTCAGGACATGGAAAAGTACTGTGGTTTGAATAAAGTTGGGCTCCTATACGCTCATATAATTGAATGTTTGGTGCCTAGTTGGTGGAACTATTGGGAAAAGATTTGTAGGTGTGGTCTCCTCCCCCAGGAGGTGTGGCACTGTGGGTGGGCTTTAAGGTTTCAGAAGGCCACAGCATTCCACACCGCCCCACCCTCCACCCCCGCTGTGTGCTCTCAGCTACTGCTCCAGCATCATGCCTACCTGACTGCAGCTGTGCTCCATGCCACGAGGGTTGTTTTAGGGTTTCTGTTATTTCTATTGAAACACCATGATCAAAAAGAAAGTTGGCGAGGGAAGGGTTTATTTGGCTTACACTTCCACATCACTGTTCATCATCAAAGGAAGCCAGGGCAGGAACTCCAGCAGGGCTGGAATGCTCAGGCAGGAGCTGGTGCAGAGCCCACTGGAGGGTGCTGCTTACTCACTTCTCCCTCGTGCCTTGCTCAGCCTACGTTCTTATAGAACCCAGAAGCACCAGCCCAGACATGACACCCCCCAAATGGGCTGGGCCCTCCCCATCAATCATCAATTAATCACCTGCTCGCAGAGGACTTGAGCTTATGTTACGTTGACATGGTCATGGGCTCAACCCTTGAAACTGGAAAAAGCCTCCATTGCACACTTTCTTCTCTAAGCTGTCTTGGTCAGGGTGCTTTTTCACAGCATGAGAAGAGTAGCTAAATCAAGCACATGATATAATCTTATAGCTGTGTGTTAGCTAGGGTCACAGATGTTTATTACATGGAAAGGCCAAGGAAAGTAAGTTTGCTTGTTACACAGCTCTCTTTCTCTCATTGTAAGTAATTTGTTTTGTTTTGTTTTGTTTTGTTTTTTGTATATGAGTGCTCTGTCTGCATGTATACCTGTAGGCCAGAAAAGGGCATCAGATCCCAGTATAATTGGTTGTGAGCTACCATGTTGCTGGGAAACTAACTCAGAACCTCTGATAGAGCAGACAGTACTCTTAACTGCTGAGCCATATACCCAGTCCCTACATTGTTTTCTTAAAGGCAGATTAAATAAATAGGCTGAGTAACCAGTAGAATAGCAGTCTTAGATGACATCAGTGCACCCTATTAGCTCTGGCTGTGAGGTCCAGCAAAAGTTTCAGTTCCAGTCTCATCAAAAGTAAAAGATGTTTCTGTCATAACACACTGACACCGTACACTAGACACAGAGTTTGAAGTGTAGTCACCTGCAACTTCAGCACATTCTCCTTAAGGATGGACACCCTCCCATGTCTTAGGCAGTCTCATAGAATCACAGAGGAATTTAAAATTCATACCATTTGGTAATACTGTACAAGTCTTACAGCCATAACAAAATGCATGTGAGTGCGTGATGCCTGCTGTACAAGAGGAGAGCCCACTATCCAACTCCCAGACTCTAGTCTGTGAACCAGTGTGCCTGCTATGAGCAGCAGCTATGGACATTCAGGCATCTCTTTCTGGACTGTGTCTTCTGGAAGCTGCTGGCCTTACTGAGGGCCTCACATGCTGTAGATTCACAAATAAGTTTACAGACTCGGGGGTTCCCCTTTAGCCCCCTCAGACAAGCAGGCTTACTTTAACCCACCGAAGACCTGTAAAGAGGCCTATCTACAGATCAAAGAGCCTCCTTTTCGAACCAGCACCTGCAGTTTTTTACTAGAAGCTGCTTTTACAGCCCTGGCTCTAGGAAAGTTGTGGTCAGTTTAAGTTTTCCTCCTTAGCTGCAGGGCAGCCAGTCACTACAGAAGGAATCCTAGGCTCCCTCCCCTTTCTTCTTTCAGTCCTGTGAGCTGCCTGAGCCACCAGCTCGGTGACCAGTGAAGGGGGATTCTGCATCCAGTTCCAGATTCTATCCTGGGCCTTGCCAGAGCAAAGACAGACATTGACAGGCATGGGATGGAGGGAGCTGAGGGTGCTCACAGACAGAAAGCAGGATTTCACCAGGATTTGCTTCTTTAGTACCCTAGGAATACAGGCGGGGGGGGGGGGGGTGGGGGGGTGCGGGGGTTACAATGATGGCAGGAGGCCACAGCAGAAGGTCTGATAGAGAGCTAGGGATGAGACTGAGGGATTGGACTCTGTGGGAAAGATGAAGATCTGCAATTAGCCTACTTATTTCCCCAATCTGAGTGGTCTGTGGGTTTCCACAGAGTGCCTGCTAGGATTGGGACCTGGGCGAAAGCAGCGGGCGGGAGGAAGGAAGCTCACAGACCATGTGAGCCACTGGAGATGGGGAGAGAGGGGAAAGGAGGCTGCAGTGGGTGTTGTGCCGCAGCCCTGGGATAAGCCTGGGGGTTAGACTAGTGAACTTCTGTCTTCTGTCCCTGAACTGGGATCTATACATCTGAGAATTTAGTCCAGGTTAGTAAGAGCAATTCATGAAGAATTGGATAAAAAGGAGCAGAGAAAATTCCTGGTGAATGTTTTCAGCTTTAGAAGAAATTAAATAATTAATAGTGATAGATAAAGGTAGGAGATTCAACTACATTCCTCTTTTAGTGGATAAACCCCTTGTCTCAATTACCTAGTTTTTTATATGAAGACCAAAGAAATTACATATTATTTTAATATTCTGTATATTAATAAGGTCTGACCAGAGCAAAACATGTCTTGTTATAGAATTTTCCTGAGAGATAAAGTAGAAACACAGAACTTTAAATGTGTTTTAAAAAGACTCTAAGAATGGCTTGTTCCTAAGGGGTCGTCTTTTCTGATGTGCCCTCCAGCTCAGGCACTTTATCTGGAATCTTGTTGGATAACAGACGGTTTTAGTCGAATCTTCTGTGATGAGAAGATGTACAATCTGAAACAAATGTTGTAGTACAGCTCTATGGCAAAAATTAAAAAGAATTACGGGGATGAGAATTTTCCAGGTGATAATATTTAAGCCAAAGAATTTCTCTTGGTGCCTGTCTCTGCATCCCCAGTGCTGGGATCAGAGGCATGTGCCACCACACCCAGCCAGTCAGCAGCTCTGGGGAAGCATCACTCATGTGTCATGATGTTGAACCTGTTCATACTCACCATTTGGGTCAATAAGAAATGATGCCACTCTTGTCTTACCAGTGATTCTGCCCAGGACTTCCATTCCAACATCTATGATCCAAATTATTCATCTGTCCCAATGTGGTCTTTCTACATTTTTTGTCTGTTGTCATTTAGAAATTGGTGTTGAAATTAGAAACTTTATGAATCACTTGGTAAATTGCAAGAGTTAAAACATGTACATGAGTGATGTGGATTTACAATTATCAAGATATTTTATACTTAAAAAGATACGGATAGCTAGCACATTGTGTTAGCATACTGTGCCCAGTCTGCCTAGCAACCTATGATGCCATTACCTGTCTGCCTAGGATATGTCCCTGCTCAGGATTATATAAAAGTACAAACCCATCTGTCTCTCTTACCTCTTACCTCCCTCTCTTGTTCCTTTCTCCTCTCTTGCTGTCTCTCTCTTTCTCTCTGGGGTACCCTTCCCCTATGATAAACTTCTCCATGCAGAAGTTCTCCATGCACATGATGATAAACTTCTCCATCCGCATCTGTTGTGCGGATTATAGTCCATATTTAAAACACTGAAGAAACATAACAGTTCTGAACTCTGATCTCTTCAGGAACTAATGTTGAGTGCACAATCAGGAAATCTCTGTGCTCACTGTTTTCTAAAGTCTCATTGCTCTTCTGACATACTGCAGGTCAAAGGAAATCACGGGTTAGAGAAAAGGTGATCTTTTTTTCTGAGTCGCTTTCTCCTCATGTGCAGTTACCTGGAGGGATTCTTCCCTCAGTTCTGAGATGCCTGCAACACAGCAAAGGGAAGAGGCTGCATAAGGCAATGTGTTCCTCAAAGTGTTCAGGTTGAAGAACAGTCCCTCAAACCCTCAAGGAGCACAGAAAAGGCTGCAGAAGCCTTTGTCTATTGTCTTTTGTGTTTGGAGAAGGCAAACACACACCTGCTGCAGGCCATGCCTCTGTCAACACTGAGTTTATTGTAAACCAAGGGCATTTTGTTTTGCATAAGTAGAGGCAGCCTATTGCTCCCCAGGTCTCCAGCAAAGGCAAAACAAAGCAGGATGGAGAGGCTAAGCCCCTGTGAAAACCTTGACCTAGGGTGAGACCCTCACTCCCAGGACAGGAATGTTAACTGAAAAGTGTAGCTGGTTGAAGGAGTAGAGGCCAGCAGGTGAGAAAGGCTGGAGATGAGGCTCAATGACCACCTGCTGTGTTTGTATCATGTAATTCCTAGGTACCCAGCAGGTGTTGGAAGAGATGCTGCTTTGACCGTCTCTGGTGCAAGGTCTCAGGCTAATTTAGTGTCAATGCCTGTATCTGGGGTATCTAGGCTAGAAGATCTTTAACCCTAGCTAGAAGGAGGACAGGGTCCCTTCCCTTCCCTTTAAATTGTCTAGTGAGCTGTGATCAGAATAGAAGCCCCTCCCCATGATTCCCATGTCTTCAGGGATTGGCCATGCTGGTCTGTTATCAATTAGAAAGGTGTAATTGGTGTAGAGAACAAGTAAAACAAAGAGGAGAAAATGTAGTAAAGCAAACAAAAACATGTATGTTGGTAGCGGTAAGTGCAACAGTGCACTTGCTGTGATAAAAAATGACGTAAGTTGTCCATCTGAGCATAACAATAAGCATAATACAAAATGAGTGACATAACCCGATACCTCATTGGCTAAAAGGGGCCACGATTCCTCCCGAAATAGATAGGGTATATAAGCGGAGAACAAGGCCACTTCCGGCTGGCCGTGATGTTTACAAACTAAGACCACTCCACTGTGCTGACCCCAAATCCAAAGACGCATCAGAGACCAGACTAGACTGGGGCCCTGACCGAGAAGAGGAAGCACACCGTGAACCACTCAGCGCACCAGGACAGATGGCGAGCCTGACCTGTGAAGCCGTCCATCAGGCGACAGCTGTACTCAGCAGACCAGGAGAGGTATTGGGATGCCTGCGTGAAGTGTGATGAGTGAGTGACAAATAAAGCATCTGGAAAATCTCGATACTCATTTCCTTGAGGTTCTTCCTTCCCTCGACTCACGACATCTGGTTAAATAAGTCTAGCAACAGGCTTCAGTTTCTATTAGTTCAGAGCAGGCCTGGGGCTCCATTTTCTGGGGTAGCCAACCAGAGATGATGTAGCCCGGGCTCTCTAGCCTAATGATTACCTAACACCACCCCTCAGGAACTCCCCTAAAAGCCTTCAAAACAGCCTACAAGTTCACGGGGTGGGGGGATCCCTCCTGTATGAACGGTAACCCCAGCTTGTTGGCTCCTAAGGAATAAATATTCTTTGTTGTTTGCATACTATTTGAGTCTGGGGTCTTTTCTTCAGCGTGTTCGGACCCTGACATTCGGTTCCCTGACCGGGATGTGCTGAAGCCCAGTCCTCAGCTAGTGGAACTGTTCAACTGAGATCGTCAGCATCAGGACACAGTGTGACAGAGGGGCTTCTTCCCTCTACTTAGAAGATTGGAAGTACATGATTTTAGTACAATGCGAGACGTTTTAGGCAGAAGGTAATCAAAGGAAATTTCAATTTTTGAGCTTCGAACTATGATAGGATCATATAGTGGAATATTCTACCACAGTTAGACTAATAAATTAGAGCTCCATTGACCAGTGTCAACACTCTCAACAGTTCATAGAATAATAGCATAGCAACAGGAAGAAATAAAACATCTTTTTAGACATATAAACCTTCATAACTTGCATTTACTAACTTAAAACACTTTCTTAGACTTTCTAACTTTCTTAACTTGCACGTATCAAGCTTAAAACACTGTCTTGGACCCTCCAATATTCATAAAACACCTTAGGCCTCCTAACATTCATAAGACATCTTTATGGAAGCTTTAAGACATAGGAGAAATTGCTGTAAGTCGTCGCTGTCCTTTGGCTAAGAGAATGGTAAAAAGAAGTCTGGTAACAAGGTAGACTGTATCTAGGCCTGACAGTTAAAGCTTGGTCTCCTGCATATGAAGAGGGCTGGGAAGGCATCTGAAGCCTGTTTGTCTTCAAGCTGAGGTCTGTGAGTAAAGCAAATCTGTTTGCCCTTTTAAATAAGAGATGTAGTGTCCAGTAGTTTTAACTAGCTAATAAGTTGACCAATGAACTAACATGGTAGATTGAGTAAGCAGCTAATTCTCTGTTTTTTTGCTATCAAGCTAATATCATCTTTGCTGTCATTTTGATCAGAGTCCTGAGAATTTTATTGTAATCTATCTAAAGGAATCTGAGCATTAATAAAAATGACAGAGATTACTAGTTAGTCATAGTCAGCAGTAAATACACAGTTGTCCTCTCTGGCAGCATGGCACCATGGGTAGAGAGAGTCTGGTATCAGGCACAGAGGACGAGAGAATGTTTCTGTGGAAGATGAACATGTAAGAGACTGCCCTCACCTTGTTTTCAGCATTGTGACACAATGACTCCTCCAGGTATCCAGTTTGTCCATGGTCCAGGCTGAGCCCTAAGAGAGGGTGAGACATGGGGAGCAGTTTTGCTCAGTTGTCAGTATACCACAATCCAGGGTTGAAGTCACCTGCCATTGTGCCCAAATCTTCTGGAACTTTGGGGAAGTGCTGGTATGATCCGAGAATCTCTGTTTTTCATAATAAATTTACACATGTTAAATGCCATATACAGCAGATCTCTGACAAGTTTCAAGGTTAGCGTTTTTGAGTGAAGTGAGCTTTGTATCTAGTTATTTGCTCTAAATTATACTTTGTATACATAAAATAGAAATGTATGATCTCATTCCATGCTTGACATTGAAAATAAAATTAATCACATTGGTTCTTAGCATGACTAAGAATACATTTTGAATGTGTTAAAGGGCTTCATCATTTATAAGACCTTAATAATTAAAGACTAGGACTTTAGGTTTTATCCATTTTAAGTTGGAGCCTTAAAAACATAAACACAGGGGGCTGGATTTGGGAGTCTCAGTAAGCAAAAAAAGAAAAAAGAAAAACTTGGAAAAGCTGTGTGTTTTTAAAATATAAAGTAAAAAAGCAAAGATTTTCTGTGTAGTTATACAATGGAAAATAGTAGAATAGAGGAAGAATTAACGCATGTTGATGGATGGTAATTGCTCTAAAATATGTGACAATGTTGTGATGATTACAAAGAGGTCTCTGAAATTAAGAATCTCTGTGATACACTGGCCACAAGGGCCATATGACCCTATGTTATGTGTTAAAAGAACTTAGGTACTGCTCTCTGTGAGGAGTCCTTCAGTGATTACACAGCAAAGCCCCTGCTGCCCATCATCATGTTTCTGGACAAGGACTTTGTAAGACCTTGTTGAACACTAAAGAATGAGCCTGACACCCAACTGCATTAGCTCTCAACAGCAAGTGTACTTGCCATGGAGCAGCTTACTAAATATCTCACAAGCGATTTCCCTTGGTGTAATTTTCATGGGTCAAGTTCTCAGCTGATTTCCTGCCTCGTTGAACTATTGAGCCCGTGACACACAAATCCACATTGGAGACATTTGCTCTGGTAGGATTTAATCTGTTATGGGTGAAGTTACAGCAGAAGCAGTAGCTATATTGTTCTCTGTCTCCAAACACTGAAAGACTCCATGGTGAAAAAAATAGAACAACCCCAGATTTCAAGAATGGTATTGTATCCTCAAGGTATGTTAAGCAGAAAAGAGAAATGCGGTTATCCATTTTTCCATTAAAAACCACGGTTAGTATTAAAAATATTAGGAAGAGTGAACATTACTGAATTATAATTAACTATAAACAATTTTTACATTAATTAGTATTAATCAGTTTGAGGAACTTTGCAGAGACCAGTAGAAACAGGGTAAATGTTTGGAAGCTTTAAATAAAAGGGCCAATTTCTTGAGGCAATAAATTAAGCTTTAGATTAACAACTTTCTCTCATTTTCTTTTTCTGTGTGGCCCTGGCTGGCTTCTAACCCGAGCTGTTCTTATATCTGCCTTCCATGTTTACTTTTGGGTGTACAGATACATGCTACAGTGCTCACATACGCTTCACAAATTGCACTAGGCCCAGTTTGGTGAATTTAAGATTTGATCATCAACTTTACATTCCCTAGCTACCATTTAAGAAGCCAGCATTTTGGAGTTCTATACCATAGCTCTAATGTTTCTATAGGCCTGTTTTTTGTTGTATGGTGTGTGTTGTGCTGACAAACATATGTTTACTTGCTGGTATTTGGCTCTAATCTAACAGTCTGCATCTTAAACATTTAAGAAGATGAACTTTACACATAGGAGTGAAGCACGGCATTCCTGTGAGCATTTTCTCATGAAGAGCACAGATAGAGCAGGAGAGTCCAGTCCTCACTCAATGTATGCTCAAGGGAGCTTGGGTCCATGCATTTAAATCACTTGACTTAGAACCATTCTGGCTAAGAATTAAAGTTGTAACCAAAAAGATAAGAATAAATTTTTGTATTTCTTTTTAAAGGAAAATAAAATCAGAGGACATGTCGTCTGGCTCAGTTTGTCCTGTTTTCTTCCAATATCCTCTAGAGTATGTTTATCCTGAAAAGAAACTCATCTTCGTTCCTGACACTCCCTAGAGTCTGCTCTTAGCTTCCTAGTCCTAGTGCAGTAAATCCACACTTCCCTTCTCTCTGTGCCAGTCAGTAGAGCTCAGGCAGACACATGGGGGAGAGCTGGGAAGGATCAGGGCCTAAGGTGAATTCTTCAGTTCAATATTCCTCTGATTCTGCCATCTATATTTTCTGTGCATATAATACTTTTCTATTAAATTTGCATAAATAATTCCTTTGTAATATCCAAGGAGGCGTAATCTCACCAAACCTCTGTGAGAAATGTTCATAATTCACTGTCTAGAATGGAGATGAGATGCAGGGCATGAAGTCATAGATCTTCATTCCTTTTGTCTTCAGATTCCTGACATTTCTTTACTTGCTTTTGAAAATATTTAGATCTACGTCAATAAAAATTGAGACACTAAAAATCTAGTGTCTGAGAGGATACTGGATATTTGTACTAAAATAACATATTTTTCATTCAATATGTATGGAACAACTTCTTGACTCAAGGCCATTAAATGCCACAGTGGTCTGAGGAAGGGACAACTGCAGCAGGTGTCTGAGCCCCATCTGGGTCAGCCTGCTTAACTAGCTGCCCCATAGCTTTGCTTGCTCATTACAGACATGGATCCCTGTAAGCATATATTACCTTTTACTTCATTTATTGTTATAATATTCTTTTGACAACACTTTTTACGATGATGGGAGGATTTTTTAGAACTTGGTTTAAATCCTGATTGTACAGAAACAAGTTAATTCCTCAAAAAAAAATCTCCTCTGTTTTCTATTTTATAGTATTTGAATTCTATTCAATATATTGTATAGATTAGAGGTATTTGCTAATGTTGTATTGTACATATTCTTTATTGTAATGATAAATATTCATAATTTGATGCCTAGATATTCATGTTTTGCTCATGACTCTCAGTTCTATGTACATCGCAATATTCAAGAAAAATATTATAACACTTAAATGGTTGTTTAAGGAAGCTCATTTTGTTTCCACATTGCTGTCTAAATTCACTTTGGTCTTCTCCTTAAATGATGGACATAATTGATCACTTCTCCCTAAGACAGGGCTGTTTATGTAACATCATATCCCAGAGGAAAGGAGTCTCAGCGTATTTTATAAAAGTTTCAGCTATGTATCTCACAGTCATATAAAATTATGAGATTTTAATCAAATTTCTTAAAGTACCTATCAAGTAGCTTTCATATATTATTTATAAGAGTTAAAATTGAATAATTTTTAAGTATCTATAACTGATCTGATGGCACTAAGAAATTCTAATTTCTTTTATATTTGTTCATTTGTGTGTTAAACATCATGAACAAATTCAAATTACAGAAAAATCTCTGCAGCTTCATATTTGTCTTTACAGGGTCCTACTGATCAAAAACAACATGTGGATTACAAGCTTTATTCGGCCTTAGGGTTGCAGTCCAGCATGAAGAGAAGTTAAGGCAGTAACACAAAGGTATATGAAACTCCCCCCTCTCTCTCACACACACACATACACACACACACACACACACACACACACACACACACACGAAAGGAAGACATAAGATATGTGGAACACCATAAAAAATACAATGGCATAGATGAGGGAGACACATACAAAGCCAATAACATGGATAGTATCTTCAACATAACTGTCGAAAAGACTCCCCCACTTAGGAAAGAAACAGTTATAAAAAAACAAAATGCACACAGAGCACCAAATAGACAAGACCAGAAAAGAAAACATATTAAAACACCAAGAATACACAACAAAGAAAGTTAATGAAAAGTGTAAGAAAAAATGCGAGTCACATATGAAGGAAAATCTATAAGAATAGCAGCTTATTTTTTCAGTGAAAACTGCAATCCAGCACAGGCTGAGCAATGCACACAACTCTTAAAGACTATAACAACAAATCTAAAATAATACACGCAGCAAAACTATGGTGATCGAAGGAGAATAGAAAACATTCTATGACATAAACAGCCTAAACAAATTATAACCAGCAAACTAAACTCTATAAAGAAAATAAAGGAAACATTTCTCCCTGAAAAGAGTGTTGAGCATTGCAGAGAAAGACTGTAGAAAGAAATACCAAGTCTTAATTATTAACACACAACGTACACCGAGAAGAAAAACACCAAAAGTCAACAGGATTGCTTACCACTAAGACACACATTTCAATAACTTTAAATATCAATGGCCTCAATTCTAAAATCAAAGGACACAGACAGAATGAGAGGCTCACGAGGCAAAGAGCCGGGGAAGGAGGGTGGTGGCACTTGTGTATAGATCTCAGTGCTCAGGTAGGACCACAGTAAGCCGCAGTCAGCCTACAGCGATGCCTCAAAAGAAAGAGAGAAACCAGCCTGGGAGTCAGGAGATGAGAGGGGGTGAGAGATGCTGGAGCCTGCAGAGCAGAGAAAGGCCACTGTGAACCTGGCCATGTAGGAAGCAAACAAGGGGCCAAATTCCTGTGCCTCACAATTCCTGTGTCCCCTTCTGGGCTGCCTAAAGTTCTCCTGACTCCTTGAGGCAGAACTGGTTTCCTCGACAGCCACTATGAGGTCAGCTGAATGTGAACAAAGATGACTTTCTGAGGAAGACATTTCAGAGAAAAATGGGCAGGTGCTTGGAGTATGAAGAGGCAAATGAACAACTGAAATCTCACTGGTCCTTTAAACTTTGCTCCATGAATGTCCCTTACAATCCAGACTCAGATCCTCTTGAGAGCCACAAAGAAAACCAATTCTGGTACCTGGAGAAGGGATGGAATTGTGGAACCTGGACAAGGGCTGGCTTCCCTGAGCATAGCCTCCACCCCCACCCCACCCCCACTCTTTGCTTAATCAGCTTAAAGTCAATTTCCCTGCGGGGGAGGGGGGCTCACTTCCCTACGATCCAAACAAAAGATTAGGGCAGCTTCCCCTTCATCCCCTTACTCAATTGTGTGGGAGACCCGCAGCATAACAGCTACAGCAGATAAAAACTTTAAGAGTCCCCCTGAAGACTTGCTTCTTCTATACCCCTTACTCAATTACATAATGCCAAGGCTGGGAAAGTCCCACTTGCGGTTTTTGCCTTTATTAAACCCTGTATTCTAAGGAGCCAAGGCCGCCCACCTTCCTCAGCCTCTGGGGAACGGACTGTCCTTGCACCAGAGCATGATAAATAGAAGACCCTGTGAACATTGCATCTGACTGGTCGCTAGTAGTCTGTGGAGATTTCTTGACTTGATTTCAGAATATTGTAAAGTAAATGACATGCATATTAATTTTTTCTCATGAATGCATCTCCCCCAGAAGGGGAAATAAAATTCATCCTGGAAGAGGATGGAGAGAGAAGTGGGTGGAAGACAGGATGGGAAGAGGGACCATGGTGGGGACCAGGCAGGGGGAACGAGGGGTGGGAGGTGAGAGGGTTGCAGAGAAGGAAGACCAATGGGACAAGATGGCGCTTGGTCTGGTGCCACGTGTCCTAATGCTAATACATTAGCACTAAGATCTGGCCCCTGCTGTGATGGGCACAGTCTCAAGTACACCTGTCCTTGTGTGAACTCTGCTCCACCTAATTTAAAGCTGGTTGGGATTTGGCAGAAAGAGAAGGGGTGGAGTTTTGAGGCTGAGAGGCCAGAAGTCAGAGAGGAAGAAGAAGGTGCAGGAGAGGAGGCGATGGACGATTCCAGAGAAGAGCTTGGAGGAGAGGATAAAATGATAGCGGGATAATAGAGTCGTTATTATGTTCCCCTTTGTGCTAATTTTGAATGGATCATAGTCTCAGTGTGTGGTTATTTGGGGGAAATTAATGATTAATGAATAAAATAAAGTTTTGCTAAAGGTATGGCAATATTAACTTTTAATATTCATCAACAAATGGCACCCAATGAATTTAATGTTATCCACACCCTTAATATTCAGATCTAAACATTAAAAAGTTCCGAATGTAAAATTCTAACACTCCCCAGGACCAAAGTCAATATAGGAAAGGGAGGAGAGGGAGGTTCACCTACAGCCGAGGTCTAATCTAATTCTCTGGGGCTTGAAAGGACAGCTGCGGTCCACACCCTTAGCTCTGAAAACCTTGCCACAAGGCAAAGTGTACTAGATGCCATAACAGTTGTAGGGAGGACAGAATTAATGTGCAGAGTCCATAGGGATTAGACAGAGGCACAGGGAGACAGAGGAGAGAATGAGTGTGACTTGACAGTTTTGTGTTCCTGTGGGTAGATGTTTATAGCAGTTTTTGAGTGTTGGGAGTATTTGAGTGTTGGTTAGTAAGGTAAAACGTCTGCCCATAAACACACTGAGTACCCAGCAGGAGCATCCTGGGCAAGGCAAAAGGGTCAGTGCAGTGTTTTGTTTGTTTGTTTTGTTTTATTTAACCTGACTTAAACTGGGGTCATTTGGAAAGAGGGAACCTTAATTTAGAAATTGCCTTCATTGGACTGCTTGTAGGGCAGCCCCGCCCCCCTCTCTGGCTTTTTGAGACAGAGTTTCTCTGTGTAGTCTTGGCTTCTCTGGAATCACTTTGTAGACCAGGCTGGCCTAGAACTCACAGAGATTCACCTGCCTCTGGCTCCTGGAGTGCCGGGATTCCAGACATGGGACAACATGCCCTGCTTCATTTTCTTATTTAATGATTGATGTGGTCTCACAACCACCTGCAACTCCAGCTGTAGGGGCTCCGACAGACTCTTCCAGCCTCTGCAGACACCTCCACACATGGGGCACATATACATACACACACTTACACATACAAAGGCACACAAACACACACACAAACACAGACAAGCACACCTACATATACAAATAAAATACATCTTAAAAATGAAGGAATTTATAAAAGGCAAATTAATTGCTTGAAGTTTCCAGATATGTCTGAGACCATTGCCTGTAGCAACAGTGAAAACTTTAAATTGAAATACAAGTTCTCTCAGGTTACCTTTTATTTCACCACACTAATAAATGTCAGAGCTGGAGAGTGGGAAGAAGTGCTGTGAAATGCTGTCTTCGGGACATGACAGGGCCATGGAACTGAACTCACTGAAGCTGTACTAACCTACACACGATCAAGGCAACAGTATATAGAGGTCGACATTGCAATAGGCAGCATGAAGTGGGCACTGTAGGTTATACACAAAAGGAAAAAGGAGAGGATGGGAAGGGTGGAAGGGGGCAGGCTGGAAATGCCTGGGGGGCAATGAGGTAGTTGGGAGTGCATGTTATCAAGACACATGGTTTATATGTATGAACTTGTCAGAGAATAAACAAATGCTAGTCTAGTTAAGAAAGACAATGTAGTGGCACATATTTGTCAGAAGCAGGGAGTTCATTATGAATTTGTGTCAACCTGGGCTATAGAGTCAGATATCTATTTTCTAATTTCTAAAAATATTTTAAAACATCATTTGTCTATGTATCTGTGACTGTACCTATCACGTATCTCTGTATGTATTTAGCCACATGGAGCTCAGGCTGGCCTTTGGCTTCATACAGAGTGGAGTGCGTCTTTGAACTCCTAATCCTCCTCCTCTACCTCCTGAATCCTGGGCTCTAGGCTTGTGGCAGCATCCACAGTGTGGTGGTGTGGAGGAGAATGGGCCCCAGAGCCTCATCCTCAGGGAGTGAGTGGCACTGGGGTGGCCTTGGAGTCTTCAAAAAGCCCATGCTAAGCCCAGACTCTGTTTTCAAGGATGTAGAATTCAGCTACTTCTTCAGTAACATGACTGCGTGCATACAGCCATGCTCCCCACCCTAATGATGGGCTACACCTCTTAAACTATAAGCAAGAACCAATTAAATGCTTTCTTTTTTTAGAAGAGTTGCTGTGATCATGGGGTCCCACAGCAATAGAACATTGGCTAAGACACCCAGTTTATGTGCTGATGGGCACTGATTCCAGGTGTTTGTACATGCTGGGTAGGAAAGACTCTACCAACTGAACTACACTCTAGCTCTGTCTTTATTGTAAACATTTTAAGCGAATCCTTCCACCCCGACTTCTTTCTCTCTCACTTGTACTACTAAAGATAAAAAAATATACAGATTGAACTCAGGGCTTCATGCTTATTAGGCAGTGTCCTAGGATATATCCTAGTAAAAATTAATTTGTTTAAGTTTGGCATGGTGGCACGGGCCTTTTTAATCCCAGCATTCTGAGAGCAGAAGCACGTGGATCTCTGTGAGTTCCTTGTCAGCCTGGTCTACATAGGGAGTTTTGTGACATTGATATCTACAGAGTAAAACCATGTCTCAAAAAGAAAAAGAAGGAAAAAAAGAGAGAAGAAGAAGGATGAGAAGCAGGAGGAAGAGGAGGAGGAGGAGGAGGAGGAGAAGGAGGAGGAGGAGGAGGAGGAGGAGGAGAAGGAGGAGGAGGAGGAGGAGGAGGAGGAGGAGGAGGAGGAGAAGGAGGAGGAGGAGAAGGAGGAGGAGGAGGAGGAGGAGGAGGAGGAGGAGAAGCAGGAGGAGGAGGAGGAAAAGGAGGAGGAGGAGGAAGAGGAGGAGGAGGAGGAGGAGGAGAAGGAGGAGGAGGAAGAGGAGGAGGAGGAGGAGGAGGAGGAGGAGGAGGAGGAGAAGGAGGAGGAGGAGAAGGAGGAGGAGGAGGAGGAGGAGGAGGAGGAGGAGAAGCAGGAGGAGGAGGAGGAAAAGGAGGAGGAGGAGGAAGAGGAGGAGGAGGAGGAGGAGGAGAAGGAGGAGGAGGAAGAGGAGGAGGAGGAGGAGGAGGAGGAGGAGGAGGAGGAGGAGGAGGAGGAGGAGGAGGAGGTAGTAGTGCTGGTGCTGGTGCTGGTGGTGGCGGTGGTGGCGGTGGTGGTGTAGGGGTGCTGAGGATGAAAGCTAGACTTTGGCCATGCCGAGCCTCACATACGCTATATAAGGACTACCTCACTAAGCCATACTCTCAATTTTATAGAAAGTGAAGCACTAAATAAAGGCCCCTCGTTTGGATCTTCTGATACAGGTACTTGCTCCCTGCTAATACTGGAAATTACTCCCAGGGACTCTGCCCCTCAGGTCAGTGCTTTTCTAGTAACTTCATGTGCATCTGACATTCTTTCTATTTAGAAGGTATTAACTAGTACATAGAAACTTTACATGTAGTGCATCTCTGTTTTTGAGAGAAGCTCACCTCATACTCCATATGCATAAACAAGTGGCCTTAAATTCTATGTTTTAACAAGCTAAATAGTTTTATTCTATTTTTCGATCTATCAATCAATCTATCTATCTATCTATGTGTCTATCTGCCTGTCTATCTATCTACCTATCTGTCTATCACCTTGCAATTTGTCATCTATAGATAGGATCTCAAGTCGCCCAGGCTGGTCTTAACTCCATCAGTAGTGGAGGATGACCTTAAACTCCTGGTCTTCCTGCCCCTACCTTTATCTAAGTGACTGTCCAGTGCTCAGCCCTGAGTGGGACATCTCTGTCAATCCTCATCTTCCCAAGGCTCAGGGAAAATGATGGAAGAAGGAGTGGAAAGCTCTTAGGAGCCTGGGGATTGCCTGGAGGGCTGTGAAATGCAGCCTCTGGCCGCTGTACTCATGAACTCTCTGAGCTTAAGCTGTGCAGACACCCTGCTGGCTGGGCTCTGCCATTTTGGAAGGAGATCTTGTATGCTTCTGAGGTCTGGCGGGTCTCTTCAGGGGAGGCTGGTAGAGCCATGCACCTGAGACTGCAACTGTTTCCCTTGCTCCCAGGAGTAGGGTGGCCAGAGGCTGAAAGCCAGCATCCCAGAAACCAGGAGCTTTCCCTTGCGCATCAGGAATTGCCAAGTGGCCAGAGCTAGACCTGCTTGCTCTCAAACAGTCTGCAGTCACTTTGGTCTTGGGATCAGAAGCCAAGCTCTCTGGGTGCTGCCATCTTGCATCTCTTGAGTAGTATTTTGTCATCCCATGCCATCCCTCCTCTGGTGACACACTTTGCTCAAGATTAAACTTTTCTCTCAAAATGGGCTGCTTTCTTTAACCCTGTCACCATGCATGGCTTCCCCCTCCTCTTGGCCACACACCTTGCTCCCCCATCCCATTCAGGAGATTGAAACCACAAATGTGTGGTGCTGTGTGGATCTGAGATCAGCCTTCTAGACAGGTTTAACTATTTCATTCTGCTGTAAGCCCCTGCTCTCTTGCCCAGTCCGCGGGTGTGAGCTTTTTATTTCTTCCTTTTCTGGTCTTATTAATTTTCCAAGCAATTCCTCTACCCATAACCTCTCTGGAGCCACAACCAATCTACAACCCTTTGAGAAGTTGAAAAGCCTGAAAAACAAGGTCAAGCTTGGGGCCATTTGACCCTTGCCCTAGTTCCAAGAAACCAGCAAAACAAAACACCACCTGCAGCTTTAGGAAAACACCTCATGCAAAAGCCCCCAGTGGCCTGCTCTCTGCCCCCAGTTAACCCTGCCGGAGCCAATCATCCTGCTCACATACCTTAGATACAGCAGCCCAACCAATCAGTTTAAAGGTCAGGTCCTCCCCCTGGCTTGCGGTTTTAGCCTTTATAGTCCTCTGCCTCCCAAGTGCTGAGAGACCCTGACACATCAACAATTGGGACTTCTGGTGTGTCAGTAATAAATTTTACCTATACCTCTCAGCTGGTGTGACTTGAGTGGTTTCTCGTGGCGACCCCCTTACCGAATTGGACTCCCAGAGTCCAACATTTTGGTCCAGGGTCCAACAAAATGAGAGAATAGGATCTCTCTTTTGGCTTTCTCATTTCATTCATTCATTTTTTTCTTCAGCACCTCTTTGTATCCACTGACAATTTTTCAAGCTGCTCAACCATCATCTGAAACTTTTAAAACAGAACAAAGGAAAAGGAGGGAGAGAAAATAGAAAATTCCCTCTGCTAAAAAAGCAGGAAGAGCTCAGTGTCAGGAGCCACAATAAAGTGTTTTGCTGATGTCTTGAAACAGGATATTCTTTGCTTCTTATCTTGTTGCTTTCTCGGTGGCAATATAAACCAAGTTTTCCATTTTGCCTAGCTGCACTGTGTAACTGGGCTTCTGGGCTAATTTTTGGGTTCTTATACCCACTATCCTTCTCTACCACACTTCTTTCCAAACTCCCTACGACTAGACAATCAAGAAAGGCCAGAGATGGGGGCACGGCATAGATCTCTGTAGACTACTTCCTGCTGATTAGGGGCACTGAGTTCCTTGGGGCAAGTCCAACCTTCATCATTAGACTATCTCCAGCCAGCAATCTAGCAACCCAGCAGTCCATCAGACAGCAACAGCAGGGACCAGCAGCAGCAGGGGGAGCAGCAGCCACCAGTCCTCCTCCTTTTACTGTCCCAAGAGTCTCCAGAATTCTAATTGCAAACTGTCACACATGGCAAAAGCCATGCCCTTCCTGTAGAATGAGAGAAATCCTAGTTAGCCGTTGTGGGGAATCTAAGCCCCATTTCCAATAACAGGCATTTAATCAAAAACATAGTCACATAATCGGGTTTTAAAAGAAACCTAAATTCTCACTAAAATAGCACACATATGATCCCAGGCATTGAGGAAGCTGAGGCAGGCTGCCTCTAACGTAAGGCCAGCACAGGCTACACAGTAGCAGGCCAGCCAAAGCAGAGATGCACATAAAACAACAGAAATCCAATTGACCAATGTTATTGTATTTCCAACATAAAAGACATAATGCAATGATTTGGGCTTTGAGGCACGGGGTTACTGGTTACTGTCAGGAGAACTCATCCACTTGACCTTTTCTCCCTGGTGGAGGACCATCTGCCTTGGCTTCCGACAGGCGACGGGTCCCCTGCTGCCGAGAAGTGAGACATCCAGGTGACTCAGTGCTAACAATCTGGGATCACCTTGACAGACCACAAACTCAATCTACTGAGCATTAGTTAGGTTGCCCAAAGCTTGGCATGGCTGGCTCTGTCAACCACACGACATCCTTAGCAGAGCACCCTAGTGTCCTTGGCAACATCACCCTGACTCATTCTCCTATGTATTGACCAAAATGATGCAGAAAGGAGGTCAGTCCTTCCAACGGGCCTTCTGGGCCTTCAACTGACTTATGGCTTCTTATCACTATTTGTGTTTAGTGTGCATGCAGATGCACATATGTTTAATTGTGTGCTTGTGCATGTGTGCCTTTGTATACATGCACATATATGTTGAAATATGTATGTGTGGTACATGTGTTCAGTCTCAAATGTCACTTCCCAGGCTCTCTACACCTTCTGTTGTGGACAGAGACATTCTCAAGACCATGGAGGTTGAGACACACCTATCTTGGTAGGCGGTGGGGACATGGAGGCAGAAGAGTGGGATCTGGGTGAATTGTAGGACAGGCTGGTCTACAGAGTGAGTTCTAGGATAGTCAGGGCTAACTAGAGAAAGCCTGTCTGTGAAACTCTTACTGAGAATAATATAAAGAAATGCACTATGTCCATCTCCAGTGCTGGGGTGACAGGCGTCACTCAGCCAGCATACCAGCTCTTTTCCTTGCAATCTGAGGAATTAACTCAGCTAGGACACAGCTTCTGGTACTGTCCAGACTGGTAGAGTCATCCTCCCAGCCCATTTGTGTTTCTGAATCTTACCACATTCAGGGTGTGGATTTCACACTATGACTTGCAGCCCAGCCATCTCTCATTATGCACAGCGGAGTAAGGAACAGGAGAGAGTGTGGATGCAACTTGTTCCAGGGACACGCCACTGGCAGCTGAGGTATGAAAGCAACTTTGTTGCTTTATTTTGGTCTGGATGAGAAACAGGAAGGTAGGAAGGCCAACAAAGTCCTGTTAGATGGGGAAACAGAACAAGCTCCTCCCTCAGCCCCTCTTGTTGTCATGAGTTGAAGCAGGGACTCCAGCAAAGCAGGTGCACTGACACAGTGCTGCTCTAGAAAGGCCCCAGGGGGAAGGACCAGCTCAGGGTTTGTGAGAGGGTGCTGGGCCAGCAACTTTCCTGCCTTCCTTATTGGGCCAGGTGGGGATTTCCATGCTCTGCAAACCATCCTCCCCACTGCCTCCCACAGGACCATCAGGGAGCACTGTCTGCACAGCTCCCCACTGTCTCCCACAAGGCCAGCAGGGAGCACTGTCTGCACTGCTCCCTATTCCTCCCACAAGGCCAGCAGGGAGCACTGTCTGCACTGCTCCACATTGCCTCCCACAGGACCATCAGGGAGCACTGTCTGCACAGCTCCCCACTGTCTCCCACAGGGCAGCAGGGGATAGTTACTGAACATCTCCTACCTGCTGTGCACAGGGGAAGAACTCAGTGCTCAGCCCCATTCCACAGACTACTAGCTGGGACAGCTCTTGTCCAGCTTGCAGGAAGGCCTGGCTTGGCTCCCTAGGACCAAGAAGCCAGGCTTGGTGGGGGTAAATCCTATGCAACCTGCCAAGACTCAGAGAATTTGACACAGCCTTTAGGATTTGTCCAGCTGATTGTAGGCTGGAGGTAGATCCCTGAAGCTGGTGTGAGGCAGGGCTCACAGAAGGTTCCTGCTCTGTCATAAGGGTCTCTAGTTTGACCATGGTCACGACACCTACCACGGCTTGATGGTGTGGCCCGTGTTGGGGAGTGTGGAATGGAGTTTCCATTGTGACTGGTGGTCCTGAAGGAGCAAGCACAGAGAGGCAGGATGTGAGGAACAAGAGGGCAGACATGGTGGCAAGAGAGGGCACAACTGTCTTTGATGTCACTCCACAGCTGTGAATTTCCCAAGCTTCCTTCTAAGTAGGGTCTGAAGACTCAATGTAACTTGTAATGGCTTAGGAGTGTGTGGGGGTCTCTGGGTAAAGGACAGCATGAGGCTGCCCTCTAAAGGAGTCCCCTAGGGGCACTTGTAAGCCTCATTCTCCACCTGGAAACCCATCTTGGGGCAAATGGGACAGGCTGACTATGGGGAGAGAAGTCGCATGTGGTGGAAAAGATCATGTTCCTGCCAAGAAGCCTGGCTTCCCCACAGGGCACTCCGAATCTCAGCCAGGCCGATCCCCAACCCATGGCTCACAGCCCTGGAGCTGAGGCTTGTCCTCTTCAGGACTTGAAAGCAGAAAGACATGGGTAGGAGACTCTTAGTGACTTTGAAACACACAGGACTTACTGCACTGGCCCTGCAGCACCCCACCGCTTCCCCAAGGAACCTTTGCTTCCTCTGGCTATGTCCCTGTCTCCTCCTCTCCCTGCTTCAGTCAGCATCTGTGCTGTCTACTTTTTGCTCAACAAGACTGAGGTCACACTTGATGCATTTCTATGGGATTGGTCTTTCTGAATAACCAATGATTAAGTTCACAAGTGGGCACAGTCTTCATGTGTCACAAAGGACAGGAGGGGAAGTTGAAAACATAAAATGAATGAATGCACCCACCTGGTCCTGTGGATGACTCCACGATCTTTTTTCTTTGGAGTCCTCTTCTTACAAGAGGCATGATTTCTCTTTGTAGGGGGCAAACAGCAGCACAGCCGTCTGAGGCCATTCACGATTGTCTTCTTCACCCTCTTCCAGCGGGGACACCGGTGGCTGGAGGAAGCTGCATCACTATCCTGAGGCTGGCCATGTGTGATGACTTTTTCCTCAGTGATGTCCTCTTCATGGGTGATGATTTCATCTTCCATGGTAGGAATTTCCAGGCAGATGGCCTGTGCATGTGTGATCACCTCTTCCAGAGTGATGGTGTCTTCATGAGGCATGATCCCTTCTTCTGTGGTAGCCGTTTCCTGGCATATGGTCTCCTCATGGGGCATGATCCCTTCTTCCACGGGACTCATTTCCTGGTGTACGACCTCTTTATGGGGGATGACCTCTTCATGGGGCATGATCCCTTCTTCTGTGGTAGCTGTGTCCTGGCATATGGTCTCTTCATATGGAATGACCTCTTCATGAGGCATGATCTCGTCCTTTCTCATAGTCTCTTCCTGAATGATGATAATTTCCAGGGTATAATATAATCCTCTTCCTGCTTGGTGGCCTCTTCCTGGGCAGTGGCTGCTTCCAGCTCATCTTCTTCTATGAAGTCCCAGTGTTCTGCCAATATGTCCCCAGAGGAGGAGGATTTGAGGCTTGAACTGTCATCATCTTGTAGCAAGTCACAGATTTTCTTCCAGGTATCCCTATAGAAAGAGGATTTGAGGGTTGAACTGCCATGTTCTAATAAGTCCAAGAGTGGTTCTTTGAGAGTGTTGGAGGACATACAACTCTCTGTGTCCCATGTAGGCTCATTCTTCTTTGGTCTACAAAAGTTGTTGGGTAGAAATACAGACAGCTGGACACGTGGATTCAGGTTGCCACAGAAGTCAATCTTGGACTGTGAAAACTTCTCATTCAGTTTGAGGCTGATGCCCTTGAGGGAACTAGTCATGTGCACGGCCAGGCAGGATTCATGGCAACGGGAGTTTGTCTTTGCCTGGCAGCACGGGGTGGCAGGCACACTTGGGCTCGTGGTGCCAAGGAGACCGTGTGCCTCTCTGCCCCTGAGCATGGGGCATGCCATGAATTGGTCCATGGTGGGCCTCCCTGGGGGATTGAGCATGAGCAGTTTAGGAATGACATTGAAAATGTTGCTGGAAACATGCTGAGGAATGAGGAAGAAGGCAGAGCTGATCTGCACTTTCAAGAGCTCAAAAGAGCTGGCCTGGAAGGGAAAGTGCCCAGCCACCATGAGGAAGAAGAGAACCCCTAAACTCCACACGTCTGTGGGGTATGCATCATATGCCTCCCCTCTTAAGAGTTCCGGGGCACAGTAGAGCGGAGTGCCACAGCAACCCACTAGCTTCTGCCCAGGAGTGATGTGACAGGCCAGGCCAAAATCGCTCAGCTTGGCATTCCCCTTGTTGTCGAGGAGAGCGGTCTCGGCTGTTATGTGTCTATGGCAAATGTAATTGTCATGGCAGTACTGCACCGCATGCAGTAATTGGGAAAAGAGTCTCAGAGCCTCACTGTCCTCTAAATAGCCCAGTTGGAAGATGCACTGCATCAGCTCTCCCTGTGGGGCATGCTCCATCACAAGGTAGGTGGTCTATCTGGTCTGCACCACGTCAAAGAGCTTTATTATATACGGTTATAAAGGGATTGCATAATGCTGATTTCATTGTTGATGAGAGAGGCCCTCTTCTTGATATTTCTAAGAATTTTTACTGCCATATAGGTCATGGTGGCCTCATGGAAGGCAAGTTTGACCTGGGCAAAGTGCCCTTGGCCCAAGGTCCTCATCGTCTCATAATCTATTATAAAGGTCTTTTCCGTAGAGTTGCAGGCCCCCGTTCCCTGCTTCGTGGTCAGGCCCTCTTTGATACGGCTAGAACCAAACATGCAATGAGCAAGTTGAAACAAACAGTCAAAAAGCAGGCCCAGGGAGATGTTTATAACTATGATTTCTAGATCCAAAAGGCCAAAATGGAAACAAAACAGAAGTTGGGAAAGAGGGGAAAATGTTGCAAACATTTCAGATGACCTAAGCAGGCACTCTGAATGCCTAGGAGGACAGGGACAGAGCATGTTCAAAGCAGCAGGACAGCAAAGCATACCGTAGATCGGGTTGACAGGGATCAATTGCAAACTACAAGGACAAAACAAAGGATGCTAGAAACTGAGAGCTGCTTAGTGGAAAGGACTAACAGACTTCATCCCTGAGCTCAACATGCCCTGGGAGAAAAGGCACTGCTAAAGTCAGATTCAAGAGGAATTGATAAGAAATAGATACCCAAAAACCCAACAAGTCCAGCCTAGGGAATTTGTTCAGAAGCCCAGCAGGTGTGCTACACCTGCAGAGGTCCTGGATTTGGTTCTCAGGACCAATGTCAGGTGTCTCTAACTGCCCTAATTCCAACTCTAAGGCATTCTATATGTCTGACCTCCTAGGAGACTCATACATGTGCACACACACACACAAGTGCACTCACAGGTACTACATATCACTTAATATAGTGATACAATTCTTTATAACTTTATTTATATAAACATGAAGGTTAGAAATGGGCCTCAGATTCCCTGGATTGTAACTACACGTGGTTATGGTCTGGCATGGGAGTGCTGGGTGTAGAACTAGGTTCCCTCCAAGAAGATTACATGTTCCTAAGTGCTGGACCATCTCTCCAGACCACACAACTCCTAAATAAACATAATTTAAAAAACCCAGAGTGTCCCTTTCATGAATTGGATAATGCAGATGAAATGGGGAAATTACTAGATATAATTTTAACTAAAGAAGACATTAAAATGCAAGGAAAAAGTCCCAAGATTGAACTATTTATGAAAATGAATCTTCATTACATAGCACAGGACCAGGCAAATTTCATTGGACCATTCAAGTCCCTTGAAGAACAATGTCAGTGCTCTTAAAATTCCACAAAGGAGAAAGGGACTTAACAGTTCTAAACTAATTGATGTCACAAACAGAGGGAAAAAAAACCCCAAAAAGCTACCCAAAAATGTCATTTCCATGAGAACATGGATGTGAAAGTCCTTAGTCATGCTTAATACTTGTCATAAATCAATAACATATAAGTATGCCATCCTTTATGGGGAAGAATCGCTCGCAGCATCCTTTGAAGGATTGCTCTACATGCCCAAACAGACAAACAGAGCATAGAAACAGAATCAGGGCGAGCATCCCATAGCCCTGGGCAGCCATAAGGAAGGACCAAAGTGTGGGATCTATGGACCTAACACAGCAGATTGCTTTACAGGGAAAGCAGCTGTTCCTTGTTTTTTCTCCTATGTGGAATTTTGGGGGAAGGAAGGGGTCCTGAAGATAGAAGGGGCTACTGTGAATGTGGAGGAGGAAGTGGGAGAAGAAAGCATAACAGCACAGGTTAGTCACGTGATTAGTGTGAGCAACAGGCATTGCAGGTGTTCCTGTATTTGTCATAACTCAATTGCTTATATGGTACAGTTATTCCATGTCTAGAAAAGGCTTAGAATATGAAGAGAAATATACCCCAAAAAAGTAAATAAAGCTAAAGACAGAGGTAAGAATAAAAAACAATGGCACCAGTCAGTGGTGGCGTATTCCTTTAATCCCACCATTCAGGAGGCAGAGAGAGGCGGATCTCTGTGAGGTCGAGGCCAGACTGGTCTAAAAAGTGAGTCCAGACAGCCAAAGATACAGAGAAACCTTGTCCCAAGAAACCAAAGGGGGAAAAGAGGAAGGAAAAAACAGAAGGGTGATGATTTAGCAGTTCAGACCACTGCCTGCTCTTCCAGAGAATCCAGGTTCGATGCTTAACACGCACATGGTGGCTCACAAACACCTGTAATTCCAGGTCCAGGAAATCAGACTCCCTCTTCTGATCTTCACAGAAGACACCAGGCCAGTGGTGCACAGAGATACCTGAAGACAAAATACTCGTACAGATGTAATAAAAACAGTAAAATAGTCTACCACAGAAAACAGAAGAGAGATACTATGCTGAAGTGGGACGAATATTGAAAGTCAAGTAATAGCCTTCAGCAGTGCAGAAGTCCAATCTCTCTCCAATTCACCAGCACCTTCTGCTCTGGAAGACAGCAGGCGGCCTCAGCCAGAGCCTCAATGGGCAGGTCATTCCTCACAATGGCTCCTTGTGAGGTGAGTGCAAGAAATGGACCAAGGAGGGCTGGGCACATCCCCCAATCTCCAGATTCCCGAACTTTCTGGGCCCAAGACAGGAAGGCTGATCTTGGGCAGTGGGGCAGTAGGGACCTGATGAAGCTGGTTTACTCAAATGGCTGTCCCCAATATGACCTAGGGACCCAATACTCCAGCTAGGCCCACTGACCAAGGTACACAATTTCTCCCAAGTAGTGCCACTTTGGGGAAACAACCGTCCAACATTTGATCCTTTGTGAGACTTTTGACACCCAGACTTTAAAAACCACTCTTTTCACTGTAACAATAAAATGAGGAATCATAAGAATGGCAACAGGCTCCAGATCATTGGCCATCTTCAGATATGAGCTCTGATATCCCCTGTTAGTAGATGGTGTTGTTCCTTTCACTTGGACCCCAGCTTTTATGACCACTTTGTAATAATCAGCAAGTGAAATTACTCAAGTTTACTTTTTAAAAACTCAGATTAATAGCTGGGCGTGGTGGCACATGCCTGTAACCCCAGCACTCGAGAGGCAGAGGCAGGCGGATTGCTGTGAGTTCAAGGCCAGTCTGGTCTACAAAGTGACTCCAGGACAGCCAAGGCTAACACAGGGAGACCTTGTGTCAAAACAAACAAACAAACAAAAACTAACAAACAAACAAAAAACTCAGATTGATGTATGTGCTAGCTAAAGGAAATTGATGGCCTGTGTATCTGGATGTTGGGGAGGTGAGATCCAGATCCCAGCAGATTGAGAGTGTAACAGGCCTGATTTCGAGCTCTATCCAGTGCTTTGTATGTTCCACATGGTCAAGGAGAAGCAGGAACTCAGCCTAGTAAGCCCTTTTCTAAAGGCCACATACACTGTTGTGTGGCAAGTCTCTCATGATCACGAGTTCTCAGTTCTTAATATTGTGGCATTGGGGTCAAAGTTCCAAAATGGCTTTGGTAGGATAGACACACACACACACACACACACACACACACACACACACACACACACACCAATTTTTATGCTTAGGCATGTTCTTTGAGCTGTTTGGCCAGGAGAACTCAAGAGCAAAGACTTGATTCTTTGCTTCAAATTCATTACCCCGTCCTCCTGGGCCTGAGAACACACTAGCTACATGGCATGAATGCCCTTCTTAAGATAGAAGTCATCCCATGAAAAGGCAGCTGCAGGAAGGAGGGGGGCCTGAGAACACACTAGCTACATGGCATGAATGCCCTTCTTAAGATAGAAGTCATCCCATGCAAAGGCAGCTGCAGGAAGGAGGGGGGCCTGAGAACACACTAGCTACATGGCATGAGTGCCCTTCTTAAGATAGAAGTCATCCCATGCAAAGGCAGCTGCAGGAAGGAGGGGGGCCTGAGAACACACTAGCTACATGGCATGCGTGCCCTTCTTAAGATAGAAGTCATCCCATGCAAAGGCAGCTGCAGGAAGGAGGGGGGCCTGAGAACACACTAGCTGCATGGCATGCATGCCCTTCTTAAGATAGAAGTCATCCCATGCAAAGGCAGCTGCAGGAAGGAGGGGGGCCTGAGAACACACTAGCTACATGGCATGAATGCCCTTCTTAAGATAGAAGTCATCCCATGCAAAGGCAGCTGCAGGAAGGAGGGGGGCCTGAGAACACACTAGCTACATGGCATGAATGCCCTTCTTAAGATAGAAGTCATCCCATGCAAAGGCAGCTGCAGGAAGGAGGGGGGCCTGAGAACACACTAGCTACATGGCATGAGTGCCCTTCTTAAGATAGAAGTCATCCCATGCAAAGGCAGCTGCAGGAAGGAGGGCAACAGGAGTGGTTGGTGGCACAGGCTATGGTAAGTCTCACCGGGAAAGTCCTGTCCTTTCTTAAAGAGCAGGCTCTTTCTAGACTCATATTAATTATGACCTTGAATTCTTTTCCAGCTGCCTTGTTCCATTATTACACTGAAGAGAATGGGTTCTGACTCTTGTCTCCAGCCCTTGCATGGAGTCCTGACTTCTGAACTACCAGGAAAATCCTAAGGCAACCAGCTCGGAGGCTGCTTTGTGCTAAAACAGGGGCACATTGGTACCCTTCCTTATGAGACCATCCAGTGTGCCGTCAGTCCTCTGAACAGGAGTCCATATGACTTGGACTCTACTTGGAAAGTAAAGAGATGAACAGAAAAGGGAGTCATTGAGGGACTTGGAAGGGCGGGCAGTGGGCAGTGTGATCAAGGGAATGTGTTCAACTTTCTCCTTTACCTGTATGGAATTGTCTCTGTGAGATTACACATATTATTAATTAGTGTACTCTAATACATGTTTTTAAATTGTGATAGTGAAACAAAATCAAAGTGAAGTGAGATAGATAAAGAATACAAAAATAAAAATGGGAGATCGTCAATAAAAAATAAAAGTAACCATAATCATACCTGAAACCAAGAAATGAACAAATAATAGTGAAAGCCAGCAACCAACAGCCTCCAAAGGAAACTCACTCTGCTGAGGTTCAATGGCTCTAGAAGTCCTAGTGGAGCTCCGAAGTATAGCGATTCACCAACTGTCCAACCATCCAGCAGCTAGCACACGTAACGGACAAAACTTAGCCCTAGTGAGCTCTATATGTATCCAGGAAACCATCATTCTTCACAATGGCTCCTTGTGATGTCATGGCAAGAAATGAACCAACCACGTCTCTGCACCAATCACACTGATTTCCTCCGTTTCTGCCTTAAAGGACAGACAATGCATGGTAGTACCAAAGCAGGGACCTGAGCCAGCTAGTATCCATTTTTTCCTTGCTGTCTAGGTTCCACTTCCTCCTGTAAGGCCCCACTTCCTAAGGTCCTCACCTTCCCCACACTGTGCCACTGCTGGGGTCCAATGTTCAAACACATGATTAGGTGACATTTACCATCTAAAGCAACAGGCTCCAAGGTGTTGTCCATTAGTGGGATGTGGACACTGACAGTCACCCGTTAGGAGCAGATAGCATGGTTCCCTTTCCACTTGCTCCCTAACACTCTAATGACTTTCGTCTTCCACAGCTCATCATATAGACACTCAAGGACATCCATTCCCTTCTCATGTTAAGGAGAAGTGCATGGTGGCCTTGGGCTGACCTTAGGATGCTGAGATGGCTACTCTGTTATCAGCGAGTACATTAGGAAGCACTTGAGGGGGTGGTTCTGAGAATCTATGGGGGTGACCCAAGCTGAGACTCCTATCAGTGGGGGACATGGAGCCTGAGGTAGCCACCTCCTACAACCAGACAGGACTTCCAGTGGAGTGAAAGGGACACCATCCTACCCACAAAACCTTCAACCCCAAATTTGCCCTGCCTACTAGAATTGCAGGAATGAAGATGGAGTATTGATTGATGGAATGGCCATCCAATGCCTGGCCCAGCCTGAGACCCACCCCATGGGAGAGAGCCAACTCCTTTCACTACTGACACTCTGCTATGCTTGCAGACAGCAGCCTAGCCTAGCTGTCTTCTGAGGGCCTTCAACCAGCAGAAGAGGGAAACAGATGCAGATACCCAGAGCCAAACATGCTTAGGGAGTCTTGTGGATGAATGCAGGGAAGGATGGAAGGAGCAGGAGGGTTCAAGGACACCACAAGAAGACCTGCAGTGTCAACTCACCTAGGCCCATGGGGGCTCACAGTGACTGAACCACCAACCCAAAGCATGCATGGGCTGGACCTACACCCCCTACATATATGTAGTAGAGGTGCATGCTTGTTCTTCCTGGGTGTCCCCTAACCTGTGGAGTGAGAACTGTCTCTGACTCTGTTGCCTGCCTTTGGATCTCTTCCTTCTAAATGGGCTTCCTTGTCTGGCCTCAGTGGGCGAGGATTCACTTAGTCTTGCTCTGACTTGATGTCCCAGGGTGGGTTGGTACCCATGGGGGACCTTCCTTTCTCTGAGAAGAATGGGAGGGGGAATAGGGTAAGGTGGTGTGAGAGGGAATGGGAAGAGAGAAGGGAGGGGCCTGTGATCAGGCTGTAAAATGAATAAATAAAAACTGGATAATTCTAGTAAAGGCATTAACTGAAATCTAAGAGGTTGTGGTGAACCTGAGAGGGATTTTCTTTGGTTGAATTAATTGAAGTGGAGACTCACCCTAAATCTGAATCATTTGAGTCAGAAGATCGACCATAAATGAGCCATGCCTTCAGCTGGCAGCCTACATAGAGACACAGAAGAAGGAAAAAAATTGTTGAGCAGTGATGGCAAAGTCCTTTAGTCCCAGCATGTGGGAGGCAGAGGCATGTGGCTGTCTGAGTTCAAGGCCAGCCTGGTTTATGGAACAATCCAGGAAGCCGGGTCTACACAGAGAAAGCCTGTCTCAAAAGCACAAAGAGAAAAACAAAACAAAAAGGCAGCCTGAATTGTCTACACAACAAATCATCCTTCTCAAGGCTGCAGGTGATGGGGCCATACCCAGGTATTTCATTTTACTCCTGATCTAAAAATGCCTCCGTGTTGGTATGTTATTATATATATGTTGTTTCCTTGTGCTTCCTCAGGAGGTTGCCAAGTCAAGATGAAGACATCAGGAGATTCTGGGTGGCATGAGGGCCACCTACTCCAGCTTGTTTGGTTCTAAGTTGTGTTTTCCCATATAGATGAGAGAGGAATTCTATTTGTTCCTCCAATCTCTTTGTAAAACTGTGTGTTATAGCTCTTCAAAAATTACCCTTCCTTCCCATCTTACACTTGTCAGAATGGCAAAGATAAAAAATGCAACTGGCCGGGCGTGGTGGCACACACCTTTAAACCCAGCACTCAGGAGGCAGAGGCAGGGGGGACGCTGTGAGTTCGAGGCCAGCCTGGTCTACAAAGTGAGTCCAGGATGGCCAAGGCTACACAGAGAAACCCTGTCTCGAAAAACCAAAAAAAAAAAAAAAAAAAAAAAAAAAAGAAAGAAAAGAAAAAAAAAAGAAATGCAACTGGCAGCACACGCTGAGAAAGAAAGATTTGGAGAAAGGGAAATGCTCCTCCGTTGCTGGTGGAAGTGCAAACTTGTACAACCACCTTGGGAATTTTTCTGGTATTTTCTCAGAAAATTGGGAGTAGCTTTGCCTCAAGACGCAGCTCTAGCACTCTTGGGAATATTCCTAAAAGATGCTCCCCCAGACAATAAGGACATTTGCTCAACTGTTCATAGCAGCTTTGGAAACTGCAAACAACCGAGATGGCCCTCAACCACAGAATTGATATAGATAATATGGTACATGTTCACAAAGGGATACTACTTAGCTATTAAAGACAAGGACATTGCCACACGTGGTGGTGCATGCCTTTAATCCCAGCACTGGGGAGGCAGAGGCAGGTGGATTGCTGTGAATTCGAGGCTAGCTTGTTCTAGAAAGCGAGTCCAGGACAGCCAAGGCTAACGCAGAGAGACTCTGTCTCGAAAAACCAAAAAGCAAGCAAGCAAACAAAGAAAACAAAAAATAAGGAAATGATGAAATTTGTACGCAAATGGATGGAACTAGAAAATACCATCCTGAGGTTGCTAACCCAGACACAGAAAGACATTCAAGGTGTGTACTCACTTTAACCATATATATAGTACAGGAAAATCATAATATAATTCACAAACCCAAAGAAGCTAAGAAGACCCAAGGAGGCTGCTTGAATTTCACTAGAAAGGGAAGAGGACAGAAACTGGAAGTGGATGAAGAGAGGAAACTGGATAGAGAAGGAAGGTGGAGGGAAATGTGGGTGGGATCAGATGTGAGGAGAGCCAGGGCAGGAAGACAGAGAGCTCCCACAGAGAAGAGAAACCACAGCAGGGGCATCTCTGAGAGGAGCTGTGGATGTAGGACAGGGTAGACTCCTAGGAAGATTTGGGGGTGACTCTAGCTGAGACTCCTAGTAGCGTGGGTCATGGGGACTGAAGTGTCTACCCTCCAACCAGAGAAGACTTCTAGAGGAGCGAGGGGAACACCAACCCACCCACAAAAACCGTGACCCAAAATTCACCCTGCCAAAAGAGTGTTCAGGGACAAAGTTCAAGGAGAGACTGAAGGAACGTCCACCCAATTGGACAAGCCTGAGACCCACCTCATGGGAGAGAGCCAAGCCCTGCCACTATTAAGGATATTCCGCCATGCTTGCACACAGGAGCCTGGCATAGCTGTCTTCTGAGAGGATCAACCTAGCAGCGGATTAAAACAGTTGCAGAGCTCGTAGCTAAACATTGGGCAGTGCTCAGAAGGCTTTGTGAAGGAGTAGGGGGAAGGACAGAGGACCTGAAGGGGACAGGAGCTCCACAAGAAGACAAACAGAGTCAACTAATCTGGGCCGAGGAGGGCATGCAGGGACTGAAGTATTAAGACCATGCATGGACTGAGTCTAGATCCCCTACACATAAGTAGCTTACAGCCAGCTTGGTCTTCCTGTGGATCTCCTAATAAGGGGAGTGGGGACTGTCTCTCACATGGATTCTGTTGCCTGCTTTTCGATCATTTTCCCCTGCCAGGGCTATCATGGATGCATTTAGTCTTGATGTGACTTGACTTCCTTGGGTCGTTGGTGTGGTGTGGTGTGTGTGTGTGTGTGTGTGTGTGTGTGTGTGTGTGTGTGTGTGTGTGTCCCCTTTTCTGAGGTATATGAGAGGCAGGGACAGGGGAAGAGGGAGTAGGTGTGGGAGTAAGAGGAATCTGAAGCGAAAGGAATTTAGCCTCAGGTCAGTGTAAGTTTTCCCCCTCCTTAGGGCCGATGCCTGTGGCTCAATGCCAACACCAAGCATAAAAAGCCTTTCTAGTCACTTCAGCATGGCCTCTTATTTTCTGAGACCCCAGCCATATACCAACTGAGGGAGTTCTTACTATTGGAGGATCTTTTTAAATCTGGAACTCCAGCTTAGCATGGCAGCTAAATATATATCCCTGTAGAAGGAATCAGAGGATGAGCCATTAGATGGAACCCCAGAAACTGACACAGGCCATAGACCTCCTAAAACAGGCCTATCCCTGTAAATTAGCCTTGGCAACCCCTGACTCTGCTTGTACGTGAGTGAGAAGGACTAGCCCTGACAGTGTATTATTTTATTTTATTTTTTATCTTTTCAAAATAGATTTGTTTTTTATTATGTGTATAGCGCTCTGCCTGCATGTACAGCTAGGTCCAGAAGAGGTTCCTGGACCTCATTATAGCGGTTCCTGTGAATTGGATTCAGGACCTCTGAAAGAGCAGTCAGTGCTCTCAACATCCAAGCTATCTCTCCAGCCCCCAAGTTACTTGTATCCTATGTGTTTGAGTTGCCATGTCAAAGGGAAACTGTATTCCCCTGCATTCCAGAAAGGAGGAATGGCTCCCTGCAGTGCCTATTAGCACAGCAAAGTACATGTTGGCCTTCAGGCTCCTTCAATATCACAAGTACACATTTCAAAGTCCATGCACCCCCTCCCCTAGCCTTTCTCACCTCCTCCCCATCCCTAAAGTCCTTCCAGGTGATGTGCTTCCTTCACCTCCACTAGGGATTCTCCTTATAATCCTGCTAGTTTGGCTACTCTGTGTCCCTGTCTCTCTTCCTTTCTTTGTCTCACCCCTCTTCCTCTCTATATGTTTGGCTCTCTGTCTGTCTGTCTGTCTGTCTGTCTGTCTGTCTGTCTGTCTCTCTCTCTCTCTCTCTCTCTCTCTCTCTCTGTGTGTGTGTGTGTGTGTGTGTGTGTGTGTGTGTGTGTGTGTGTGTGTTCTGCTCCTACTTCTGTCCCAGACAAGTCAGTCTGTTGGCCATATTCAGTCTACTACTTCCTCTCTCTGTTCTGGACTCTCTCAGATGTCTCTGGATGTTTTCTCTCTCTATGGGTGAGGAAACACTTTTCCCTTAACTGTATCATGTACTGGTCTGTATTATGTATGCTGCATGCCATGTGCATCCCTGGAGCCTGTGAAGGGCGGAGGAGAGTGCTAGACTCCATGAAGCTGGAGTTACAGATGGTTGTGAGCCATCATGTGTATTTTGTGACTTGCACCTGGGTTCCGTGCAAAAGCAGCAAGTGCACTTAACTGCAGAGCCATCTCTTCAGTTCCATAGCACTGGATGTTTTTAAATAGTAAAGATTCTTTTCAGGCCGGTCGTGTTGGCACACACCTTTGTTTTATTTGTCTTTACTTTTTGCAATATTATCATTTGCCTTTTCTTTCTTTTTTGAAATAGTTTGCTCAGGTTACATCCCGATTGTTATCCCTCACTTGTATCTTCCCATTTCCCCCTCTCCCTTTTTCCTCTTAATCACGTCCCCTAGACATGTGACAGAAGGAAACCTCCTCCCCCACCATGTGATCTCAGCCTATCAAGTCTCATCAGGATGGCCTGATTCCTCTTGCTCTGCTTGCCACCATGCCTCTCCACCAAGGGGAAGTAGTCAACCAGGGGCACCAGAGTATATGTCAGAGGCAGTTTCTGCTCTCCTCACAACCATGGAGAATGAGCTGTTCATTGGGTAGGTAGGAATAGAGGTTCTAGGTTCACCGCATGCATTGTCCTTGGTTGGCACAGCAGTTTGTGCAGGCTCCTATGGGTCTACATCCGTAGCTTTGATGGAGTTCTTGTGGGGTTCCTGGATCCTCTGGGTCCTTCTGTCTCCCCATTCTTCCATAGCTATCTCACCTGGAGTCCAATAATCCCAGCACTCAGGAGGCAGAGGCAGGCAGATAGTTGTGAGTTTGAGGACATCCTTGTCTACAAAGAGAGTTCCAGGACAGCCAAGGCTACTACACAGAGTAACCCCGTCATGAAAACAAAAAAAATCTTTTGAAATTTAATAAAAAATAGAAACATTAAGACATATTTCAGAAAAAATGTTCAGTAGTCACCCTTGCAGTGAGAGAAGCTGACACATGACAGACAGCCAACCTTTAAAGGAAGGAATCTTTAGGCTGGAGAGGTGGCTTAGAGGTTAGGAGCAGGAACAACTCTTCCAGTGGTCCTCAGTTCAACTCCTGGCAACCACATGGTGGCTCACAACCATCTATAATGAGATCTGATGTCCTCGTCTGGCGTGTAGGTGTACATTCACATAGATGCACACATATATAAAATAATTAAACAAACAAATAAATAAATAAATAAATCTTTTTTTAAAAGGGAGGAATCTCTGAGATCAGCAGTTTAGTGATGGTTCAAGATATGAGCTCAAATTATAAGTAGAGTTGCTATGTCCCTGATTGACAGGCAGCTGATCCAATCGTACTGCCTCAGGGCTATCACGCAATAGGAGTTTAGCTGCTTGGTGAAGTGACAACACAGGTTATAAGGAGGTGACTCTGGTTGCCTTGATCCAAGGATGGTAGAAGCTGGGGAGGAGTGTGGCTAACACCTCTGTAGCTGCAGACCCAGCACTTACTGAGGAATTTCCATGTGTTCAGCCTCTGGCTGCTCCCATAGTAAACTGTCCTGTTGGGTTTTTATGGAGGCTTTATCACATCGGTATAATTCACTAAATCTTTGTTTGCTAAAGATCAATTTGCCTTTAGCTTTTTGCCTCCTCCTCTGGGATTCGCTGAAAGTCCTGACTCTTGGTTTACCTTGAGCAGCCCCATCCTGGAGCTACATGCTGCTGCCATCCCTCAGGTGAGAAGCACACCAGTAGACGCATCTCTACAGATTCTAGGAAATGGAGCAGTAATTAGAACAGAAAAATATTTGATAATTTCAGAAAGCACTGTGAATCTGCAGAAGGAAACAGAGACTGCCTTGAGAAGATCAGATACTGGAAACGTTGAGAAGATGTCCTAATTTCTCATCCTCAACTTTCCTTCTTACAGTCTGGCAAAGATCAGGGGAAATGCTCATTTTTTGCTTTTTTAAAAATCCCCTGTGTTTCCCAATTTAGATGGATAAGTCAGAGATTCCAGGCGGTTTGTTAGAGGAGCCAAGTGCTGAGTAGAGCATATAATTGTAGGAGACAGAGAAAAGTTTCCCCCGCATGGGAAAAGATTCCCAAGCCCCTCTTACCCTTCCTACTCTCTCACCTCCATCCCCTACCCCCACTGCTGACTTCAGTGTCTAAGGGGTACTGTGCTGTGGTGAAACAGCATGAGGAAAGCAACCTGGGGAAGAAAAGATGTATCTGGCTTCTGCTTCCAGACCATTGTTTGTCATAGAAGGAAGCCAGGGAAGGAAACCAAACAAACAAGGCAGGAACCTGGACCAGGGGCTGATGTAGAGGCCATGAAGGAGTGTTGCTTACCAGCTTGCTCCTGACAGCTTACTCAACCTGCCTTCTTATAGCACCCAGACCAGTAGCCCAGGGGTGGCATCAACCACAGTGGGCTTGGCCATCCCACACCAATCAGAAGAAAATACCCTACAGGTTTGTCTACAGCCCAGTCTTATGGAGGCATATTAGGTTTGTTCCTCTCAGATGACTTTAGCTTGCCTCAAGATGACATAAAAGTAACCTGCACACCCAGTTTTTGCCATAGGTCTTTTAAAGGCCTCTAGATGACTAAATTGACTTTACCTTATTTCCTGAATCCCCTCTGGGGTAGTTTGAATAGTTATGGGCTCCATAGAACTCATTTATTTGAATGCTGGGCCCAGAGGGAGTGGCACTATTTGGAGGTGTGGCCTTATTGGAGTAGGTGTGGTCTTGTTGGAGGAAGTGCATCACAGTGGGGGGTGGGCTTTGAGGTCTCAGAAGCTCAAATCAGTCTTCTGCTGCTTGTGGATTGAGATGTAGAACTCTCAGCTCCTTCTCCAGCACCATGTCTGCCCGCAGGCTGACATGTTTTCTGCCATAACACCAATGAAAGAACAACCAGAAACTATAAGCGAACATCAATTAAATATTTTCCCTTATAAGAGTTGCTGTGGTCATGGTGTCTCCTCAGAGCAACAGGACACTGACTAAGACATCCTCCTACTATATTGTAGCTCTGGCTTTGCTTTCCTTCTCCTACCTTCCTACAGCCTCCCTGTTTAAATGCCAACCTATGAAACTATAACAAACCCCTCTCTAAGCTTCTTCCCCTGTGGTCCATACTTTTCATAATTGGTATTTTTTTTTTTTTGATGTAGGGTTTCTGTGTGTAGCCCAGGCTGTCCCGCAATTGCTCAGTAGACCAGGCTGGCCTCCACTCACAGAGAGCCAGCCTCTGCCTCCCTAGTGCTGGGATTAAAGGCCACCACCGCCTGGTTGTCAAGAAACAAGACAAGAATATAGTAGAATCAACACCAGGATCTGTGCTCTCAGCTCCTCTGCAGGAAAGGGGTGAGACAGGAAAAATGTCCCTCAGGAGCTTGGGTTACCCAAGAGGCTGAGCCAAGAGGGAAAATGAGATCATAGGAAAAGACCCGCGGAGGGGGTGACTCTGGGGAATGAAGATGGAATGAACAGTAGCAAAGCAGAGTCAAGAGTAAAGGCTGAGGCTGGCCAGGTGGGTCAGCGGTTAAGAACATCCTCTGCTCTTGCAGAGGATCCCAGTAGGTCCCTACAGCCACACAGGATGGCTCACAGCTGGCTGTGACGTCAGCTCCTGGGAATGAGGACTGGAAGCCTTTGGGTGCACTCTTAAGGTCATCTTGGCACTCACAGGAGTGATTTTTTTTCTCTTTTCACTGGATATTGAACAGTACTTCTGTCCGCTAAATGCACTGTACCATGTTGTTATGACTTTCATTCATTATTTCTAATTCTTAAAGCTACACAAGCTATTGCTGCAGGTTTTTGAGACTGATGATACTTTTCTCAACTCAGACGTGAAAGACTTAGGAAGCTCTATATTCGGTGGTCATTGTTTGGGGTCTCAAAGCAACCTGGGAGGAATGGCTAACTGAGGTGCCTATTCAACAGCAAAGAGGAGGCTGGTCTTCAGTCTTTCTCAGCCTGGCAAGTACTTATGACAGAGCCCTGGCTCCTCTCAGCACTTCTCACCCCCATCCTACCCCCACCCCAGACTCCAAACCTCTCCAGCCAGTGAGCTTTGCTCCCCTTTCCCCGCTCTCTGATGCCTAGATAGTGCAGCCCTTTGGCCTATGTGCTCTCTTGGTCCTTGGCTCCTTTCTTCGTCCCTTTGCTGTCTCTCCTTTTCCACGTCTCTTCTCTTCCTCTCTAGGTCTCCCACCTCCCCTTCTCTCATGGCCTGGTTCAGTGAGCTGGCCATGTTCAGTCTGGACTCTTGCAGATCTCTGGCTGTTCTCTCCCTCAGATCTACAATGAAAATCTCCTCCACCATGCCTAAGGAGCAGTGAGGTCACTTTCATTCAGTCACCAAAAGTGACCCTGAGACAGGGGCTCCTGAACTCATTGATTCATGAGGATGAAGATTAAAGATGTCACCTGGAGTTAGGCAAAGTGAGTGCAAAGCCTTTGTTTGTTTGTTCATTTGTTTTGTTTTGTTATTTTTCTGAGATGACTTCTCTTTGTAGCTTTGGCTGTTCTGGAACTTGCTCTGTAGACCAGGCTGGCCTTGAACTCAATAGACATCCTCCTTCCTCTGCCTCTTAGGTGCTGAGATTGAAGGTGTGCACTGCTGCCTCAGCAGCCACCATCATTGCCTTGCTAGATTTTGATCCTGTTTGGCATAAGTGTATACTACAGCAGTGTCCTACCCACACTGGCTAGTGGGTGGCCATGATGACAAGCAAGTAAGACAGGGCACCACCCCAGATCCAGGCAAAAACAGGCCAGAGGAACAGAGCTTAAAGCTAACTGACAATCCGGCATTTTCCTCCTGCCTGCCCAGGAAATTTTCAAAGGGGGAGTCAAACTAACTGCTAGGAAAACTCCTGCTGTGTTTCTTAGCAACTTACATTCTCAGAACTCAGTGGCTCTGGACTTGTAAACAAGCCTCCCCCACTCTAACAAGGCTAAAAGGAACACTGGGAGGCAGGTTAAACAAAAGCTTACCTAAGGGAAAAAGACGGATTGGGGGAGGAGTTGGAATGTAGTAAAATAATTTTAAGTTACAGGTGGGAGGCGAAACCGCGACTCTTCTCGGTGAGCCTAAAAACTAGAAGCTTGGTCAGACATGGCACAGATCGGGCCATTTGTTTTTTGTTTGTTTGTTTTGTTTTGTTTTGTGTTTTTTTGCACAAACATTTACTGGGGGAGGGGGCATCAGTTCTTCTTGGCCTCTGCCTTCCTCCTGGCCACCAGCACGCTGCTAAGCTCCTCCCGCTTCCTCTTGGCTGTGACTTGCGAGTCCACCCTCTTCTTGATGAACTCGAGCCCGCTCTTGTCCCTGGACACCTTGAGCAGCTCCATGGCGCCGCTCATGGTGTGCGAAGTCGCACATCTCTTTAATCACGTCCCTCACGAACTTGGCGAGCTTGGTGAGGTGCCAGCGGCTGTGCCTTGCCAGCCCGAGTGCGGGGAGGGGGGCGCCGGTGGGGTGTGGGGGGAGGGATTAGGGAGAGGGAAATCAGCAGGCAGAACCAGGCCAGAGCAGTCCACTCCTGACACAATGGCCTCTGTCTGGGGTGGAAGTCCTGAGCTTCCAGCTGCTTGACCACGAGGCCGCTACGCTACAGAACATGAACTAGCTCCGAGCCGAGGAGCTTTTCTGCGAGTGACCATCTTCGCCTCAAATTGCACGGCCTCAAAGTCACTCTGGCTGCCTGCTCGCCTTTCCTCCGGGACCAGTTCTTGCTAAACCCGGGCTCAGAGATGCAGGTCTCGCTGGTGCACAGCGTGCATTGTGGCGGACCTGTTCCTCTCTTGCTGCGCGGGCGCCCTGGAGCAGTCGGGACTTTGTGAACTACCTGCTGCTGCCTCCTACATGCAAATGAAGCACTGGTGGAGAAAGGGAGGAACGCCCTCAGCCAGTTCGTTCAGCCCAAAATAGGCTTCAAAGAGGATGGAGGCGAGCCTGGTGAGCAGTGTCTGGGTCACCAAGTCCCTCCTCCCTCCCCAGGACCCCAAAGCCAGCACCAACCCCCCACCCCACCTCCTCTACCCTCTCCGCTCCTGCGGACATCCGCTAGATGAGGACCTAGAGCTGAAGGCAGAGGGCAAGGATGAGGATGTTTCTGACATCTGCATCGCCAAGGTGGAGTCTAAAGTGGTACACTGGCTCAAAGCCCCTGGAGGCCTAGCAGGGGGTCTGGGTATCAGGGCCTCTGTGTGCAGCCATCTGGGGGAGCTAACCCAGAGCAGTGTGGCCCCCAACACTGTAGCCCCACCACAAGGTGTGGTGAAGGGCTGCTACAGCCTGTAAGAGGCCCGTAAAGGCGAAGGCCTGTTGTTGATCCCAGGAGGCAGGGCCAGTGTGGGGGCCACCTCGGGACTTGTGGAAGCAGTGGTGGGCCGCTGTGGCTGCCCGGGGCGCGGGGGGGGGGGCAGTCTGGTGGCGGGGGGCGACTGGGGACCCCTGCCTGGGGGCTTCTCAAGTGGAAACCCCTTTGATGCATCAAGTGCACCAAATGCCTGGAAGTGTATCAGGGTGTGGAGAAGCTGGTCTTCCACATGCGAACGCAACGTTTCGTCTTTATGTGTCTGCACTACCGCAAGACACAGTTCAACCACAGCAGCAGCAACCTCAAACGCCAAGTGAATGCCCGCCGCGGTGTCAGGCTGCACTCGTGTGGCTTCTGCGGCAAGTGTTTCACTCCGAAGTCCACACTGCAAGATTTCTTCAACCTGCACTCAGAGGGCAGCCCTGTAGATGTTCCTACCGTGATGTGCGCTTCGCCCACAAGCCGGGCGCCACCTCAAGGAGCAGCACGGCGAAACCACAGCTGAGAACGTGCTGGAGGCTGGCATGGGTGAGATCCTCATTCGCTGAAGGGCAAGAGGCTGCGTGCGGGGGGCAAGGGGGAGTTCTGGGCCCAGGAGAAGTGGAGGGCTTGCTCTGGGTCAGGCGTGCATTGTAAGCAGGAGGATTGGAGAGAAGACCTTGCCTCAAAGAGTAGAAGAAAAAGATGGAGCCGGAGACAGGGTTGACGAGGCTGAGGGAATATGGGGTCCCAAAGAAAGATTTCTTTTTGTAGAGGTGTACGAACAATGTGTAGGGAGGAAAAAAAATGCAAAGGATGAAAGAATGTTGGAGACCAGCTTTTCCTGGGTAAAGCCTCTGAGGAGCCGGGCTGCCGTGGGAACTGGGGGATTGGCAGGATGCAGCTTACTTGCTCCAGTTTAGAATAGGTCACTGGGGGAGAAGGTAGTAAGTAGGGCAAACCAAGTACGAAGACCCAGGAAAAGACGGGGAGGCGGCTTTTGCATGCTGGGGAAGTGGGGCAGTAGGTACATGGTTCACCGGAAATGAAAGAGAACGAGGTGGGCAACCTGGGTAGGTAATGAGACATGGGCGTACAGTAGCAAGGACAGTGAATAGAGAGGGGGTGGGGGGCGAGGGCACCCAGGAAAAAGGACACAAGGAGGGCTGTTGGGGGGAGGGAGGGGGTAGAGACTTAGACAATTTAAAAAAAAAGAAAACGTATTTTTAAAGATCTTTTTCCTGGAGTTTGGGGTTTTAGGTTTTCTTTGTTATCTACAAAACAAAAAAGAAGAGGTACTCCTAGCGGATTTAGGGGTGTTCTTTCTGTAGGTGATTAGCAGCCTCCTAGGTCATGTGTTGTTACAAGACTGGAAAGGTAGAAGGCTCAGAAGAAGCCTGCAAAGAAAAATACATCGGACACAATAAATAAGATTATTCCACAACAAAGGCCTTTTTGTACAATAGGGATATGGAGCCTTGATTGGTTCCTTCATAGATAATATCTTGTCGACATTGGTACATAGTATTTGTTAGAAGGCCTCCTGACAAGAATAATAGAGTTATGATGAGATTACATCACTAAACCAGAATTTAATAGCAGGGTGGAAAAAGCTCCTGCTAGGATTCATGGGCTTAGATTAACTATGTGATGTGCATGTGTTTAGGGGTCATTATGAAATATGTACATAAAAGCTAACTGGAAGGGTAGATATGTAGGCTTGAATAAGGGCTATGGCAAATTCAAGTATGGTAAGCAATACAAGAATAATAGATGTGATTGTAGCAGTTGGTGAACTAATATTTATTAATAATAAGGTAGCTACACCAATTACGTGTATTAGTAGGAGTCTGGCAATAGTATTAGCTGTAAGACAAACTGCTTGAATAAATAAGCTGATAGTTTTGATGATAATGAGTATAGGGATGAGTGAAATAGTCGTTTCTTGAGGAAGAAAGTGGGATAATGAGCTTTTTATTTTGTGTCAAAAACCTAGGATTGCTGCTCCTGCTCATGGTGGGGTGGCTGTGCTTCTGTCTACAGGGAGCTAGGCAGTCGGTGTGAACCTGGGGTGCTGTTCCTGCTCATAGTGGGGTGGCTGTGCTTCTGTCTACAGAGAGCTAGGCGGTCGGTGTGAACCTGGGGTGCTGCTCCTGCTCATAGTGGGGTGGCTGTGCTTCTGTCTACAGAGAGGTTGGTGGTCGGTGTGAACCTGGGGTGCTGTTCCTGCTCATAGTGGGGTGGCTGTGCTTCTGTCTACAGAGAGCTAGGCGGTCGGTGTGAACCTGGGGTGCTGCTCCTGCTCATAGTGGGGTGGCTGTGCTTCCGTCTACAGGGAGCTAGGCGGTCGGTGTGAACCTGGGGTGCTGCTCCTGCTCATAGTGGGGTGGCTGTGCTTCTGTCTACAGGGAGCTGGGCGGTCAGTGTGAACCTGGGGTGCTGCTCCTGCTCATAGTGGGGTGGCTGTGCTTCCGTCTACAGGGAGCTGGGCGGTCGGTGTGAACCTGGGGTGCTGCTCCTGCTCATAGTGGGGTGGCTGTGCTTCTGTCTACAGGGAGCTGGGCGGTCGGTGTGAACCTGGGGTGCTGCTCCTGCTCATAGTGGGGTGGCTGTGCTTCCGTCTACAGAGAGCTGGGCGGTCGGTGTGAATGTGGGCGGGAGAAGGACTAGAAGGTCTGTTGATCCAATGAATACAACAAGGGAAATAATTACTTGGGATCATGTTTGTCCTTTTGGGGAGTGGGTTAGTATTATCTGTTTTATAATAAGTTTAGTCTGTCACTGTAAGAATGGCTTCTTACAATGTTGGCTATTAAGCGTTTTGAAGAGGGGAATAAGATTGAGGGGCCTATAATGATAATGACTATTGGTGTCTTATTGTTGTTGGGGTAATAAAAGAGGCGAGTAGATTTTCATTCATTTTGATTCTCAAAGGCTTTGGAGTTTTAGTGATTTTAGAGTTTTAGGCGATGATGAGTAGGAAAAACATGTGTAGAGTTTTTTAATTGAAATAAGATGAAGAGTGTAGTTATTGAAGATAGAGCAGCAGTGAATCATGTGGACGTACCTGGTTGTGGCATTTCACTATGGAAAAAGTTTAGTCTCTAACTTTAACTTAAACGGTTAATGCTCTAAGCTTCATAGTGAGTTTAAAGTATGGAAACTGATCAATTGTCAAAATATTTTAGTGGTACTATTTCAAGAACAATTGCTATAAAACTGTGATTAGACCCAAAGATTTCTGGACATTGGCAATAGAATACACCTAGGTGATTTGATGTTACAGTAGCTTGTTTTAGATGTCCTGGGATTGCATCTGTATTTAGTCCTAATGAGGGAACAGCTCATGAGTGAAGTATGTCTTCAGATGAAATTAGGATATGGATTGGAAGTTATCTTGGAAGTGCAACTCGATTGTCAACTTCTAGTAGGCAGAGTTCAGCTGGTTTTCAGTCATTTGTTGGAGCCATGTATGAGGCAAAGCACAGGTCTTCGTAATCAGTATATTGGTGGCTTCAGTATCACTGATGTCCTGTAGTTTACTGTGAGGGCAGGGTTTTAGCTTCATCTGTTAGGTAAAGGATTTGAAGGGAAGGAAGGTTAAAGAGGATTAGAATTATAGCTGGTAAAGTGGTTCAGACTGGTTCAACTTCTTGAGTGTCTGTTGTACTAGGATGTGCAGTTAGTGGCTAGTATTAGTGAGATAATATAGAGAACTAGAGAACTGATAAAGATAGCGATTATTAATATACGTGAAAGTTTATAAGTTCTTCATAATAGGCGATGAAGCGTCTTGTAAGCCTAGGTGCAAAGGGTAAGCCATATAAGATACAAGATCTATAAATTTACTAGTATCTCATTGAGAAAGACGTAAAAGTTATGAGATTAGATTGAAACCAGTTTTATGGGCTCAGATCCTTCCTTTCTTATTTAACTTTTACATAAGTAGGCTCTTTGAATGTGTGACATGGTGAAGGGCGGCCGTGAAGTAATTCTAGGTTTGTTGATGAAACTGAGAGTACTTCTCATGTGGAAGCAAAAGCTTCTTAGATTATAAAAATCATGATAAGGAAAGCTGTTAGTGAGATAACCGATCTTAGAGAGAAACTACATTTCATGTGGAGTCGGCATCTGGGTAGTTGGAGTAGCGTTGGCATTCCTGAAAGACCTACAAAATGTTGAGGGAAGAAAGTTAAGTTTACTCTTACAAGTATAGTAGCTAAGTGGGCTTTTGCATATGTATTATTTAGTTTAACCTGAGAATAGAGGCAGTGGACAAACCCAGCTATAATGGCAAACACAGCTCCTACAGATAATACATAGTGAAAGTTGGCAACTACGTAGTATATATTGTGAAGGATAATGTCAAGTGAAGAGTTTGATAGAACAATTCCTGTGAATCTTCCAACTGTAAATAAGAAGATGAACCCTGGGGCTCATAGTCTAGCTGCGGGTCATTTGCGTTGCCTCCATGGAGTGTAGCAAGTCAATTAAAAACTTTACAGCAGTTGGAATAGCAATAATTATAGTGGCTGGTGTGAAGTAGACTCAAGTGTCTAATTCAAATCCAACTGTAAATATATGGTGGGCTCAAACAATAAGTCCTAGGAAGCCAATGGATGTAGTTCACGCTATTCCTATATATCCAAAAGGCTCTTTTTTACCCGAATAAGTGAAGATATGTGAAATAATTCTGAATCCTATGAGTTTAAGGATATAGAGTTCTGGATAACCGAAGAATCAGAATAAATGTTGATAAGGAGTTGGTCCACCCCATCCAGCAGGATCAGAGTAGGTTGTACAGGAGGAAGTATAGTAACACCTGCGGCTAATACTGGAAGGGAGAGTAGCCATGGTAGAGCTGTGATGAGTACTGGTGTTTGATACTGTGTTATGGCAGGTGGCTTTATAGTAATAATAGTGGTATAAAGTTGATAGCACCTGGGATAGATGAGCCACGGGATAGATGTAGGAAGAAGATGGTTAGGTCCACAGATGCTCCTGCATGGGCTAGGTCTCCAGCCAAAGAGGGATATACCCTTTCTGCCTTGGCTTTTACTTTTCATGATGACAGAAGCAGGAGAAACGAGGAGGTAGGAGTCAGAAGGTTAAATTATTTATTCATGCAAATGCTATGTCAGGTACTCCAATTATTAGATGCACTATTCAGTCTCTGAAGCCTCCAGTTATTATAGGTATTACTATGAAGAAAATCATGGCACATGCATGTGCAGTAACAATTACATTGTTTATTTCTAATAGGGCTCCAGGTTGACCTACTTTGGCTCAAATTAAAATGTTAGGACCATTCCTACTGTACCTGCTCAAGCCCCAGTGATTAAGTGTAGGATTCTAGTGTCGTTACGGTTTGTTGAGAATAGTCATAGATTTAGCTTAATCAAAGTGATTGATTTGCATTCAATACATGTAGGATGGAATCTTACAGTTCTTGTCATAAGTTAAACTGTATATTTTCTCAGGGCTTTGAACATTCTTGGGCTATTATATAATAAACTTCTTATAGAGTTAACTGAACTATCGGGCAGGGTTCGTGTTAAAATAGTTACGATAGTTAGGGAGGGTAGGAGGAGGTGGTTTTTGAGATTTGTTTGGTAGTGTATAATATGGAGTTGTTATTTGTTGGAAAAAGGGTAGGTGAAGTAGAATAAGCGTGTGTAAAAGAATATGTTTAGTAAAGCCATCATAGCTACTAGGGTTGTTAAGGCTGTGTTACTGTTTTTTAGTAATTTTGTGAAGACAGCTTACTTTGGTAAGAATCCTGCTAGTGGAGGAAAGCCTCCTAAGGATAGGAGAATTAGGGACTTTGTGAGTAGTATTATGGGTATTTTATTTCATGAATTGAATTAATTGGTATGAATGAAAATATTACAAGCTGTGAGGATAATGTAGATGGTTAGACTAAGCAGTCTGAGGGTGGAGTAGCTGGGCAGGAGAGCTACTGTTCATAGTATGAGGGCCATAGATGAGTATGCTGTGCTGCTTCCTATTTGTGTTTGGCTTAGTCCTCTTCACGCTCCAGTAAGGACTGAAAGGCTTGTGGTGATAGCTAAGTTAGTATTAAGTAGTTCATGAATTTGAAAGAGGATTGATGAAGGGGTAAATACTTGTCATGTAAAAAGAATCAGGCCAGTGTGAAGTGGAATTCCTTCGGTTACTTCAGGAAGTCAGGAGTGAAATCGGTTTTAATTGCTAGTGAAATAAATTCTGAGAGTTGTGTTGTTGATGTGTGCTTGGAAAGTCCACATTTCTAATTGTTTGTAGTTGAGAATGATGGCTAGCCGAATGATTACTGAGGCTGTTGCCTGGGTGATAAAATATTTTGTTGCTGCTTCGCTGGGTTGTGCTTTTTTTTTTTTTTTTTTTTTTTTTGGTCAGTGTGAAGGGGAATACTTGCTAGCAAGCTTATTTCTAAACCCAATTATATAAGAAGGAGGTTGGTCTTGAGTATTGTGACTATTGGTCCAGAAAAGTTGGTGGAATAGATGGTGAGAAGGGTTAGGTCTGTAATTAGTACAGGAAGGGTTTGAACGGACGTTTTCAGGGTGTGAGCCCGATAGCTACATTAGCTGACCTTACCAGGAGTTAGGACAAGGTGGACGAGTAGCACGAATATTCTTGAATTCTTAAGTGCAGGTTCAATTCCTGCCGTCCTAGAAATAAGAGGGTTTAAACCTCTATTATTTACTCTGTCACAGTAACTCTTGTCATCCGTATTTCTAAGTGTAATGTGGAATACTTGCTAGGGAAGTTGGTTGTGAGATGAATCGTACGCAGAGAGCTGGTGTGAGATGTGTCACATGCAGAGTGCTAGTGTGAGACGTATCACAGGGAGAGTGCTAGTGTGAGATGTATGACATGCAGAGTGCTAGTGTAAGATGTATCACACGCAGAGTGCTAGTGTGAGATGTATCACAGGCAGAGTGCTAGTGTGAGATGTATCACAGGCAGAGTGCTAGTGTGAGATGTATCACACGCAGAGTGCTAGTGTGAGATGTATCACACGCAGAGTGCTAGTGTGAGATGTATCACACGCAGAGTGCTAGTGTGAGATGTATCACATGCAGAGTGCTAGTGTGAGATGTATCACAGGCAGAGTGCTAGTGTGAGATGTATCACACGCAGAGTGCTAGTGTGAGATGTATCACACGCAGAGTGCTAGTGTGAGATGTATCACACGCAGAGTGCTAGTGTGAGATGTATCACAGGCAGAGTGCTAGTGTGAGATGTATCACACGCAGAGTGCTAGTGTGAGATGTATCACCTGCAGAGTGCTAGTGTGAGATGTATCACACGCAGAGTGCTAGTGTGAGATGTATCACAGGCAGAGTGCTAGTGTGAGATGTATCACATGCAGAGTGCTAGTGTGAGATGTATCACATGCAGAGTGCTAGTGTGAGATGTATCACAGGCAGAGTGCTAGTGTGAGATGTATCACCTGCAGAGTGCTAGTGTGAGATGTATCACAGGCAGAGTGCTAGTGTGAGATGTATCACCTGCAGAGTGCTAGTGTGAGATGTATCACAGGCAGAGTGCTAGTGTGAGATGTATCACATACAGAGTGCTAGTGTGAGATGTATCACATGCAGAGTGCTAGTATGAGATGTATCACAGGCAGAGTGCTAGTGTGAGATGTATCACACGCAGAGTGCTAGTGTGAGATGTATCACACGCAGAGTGCTAGTGTGAGATGTATCACCTGCAGAGTGCTAGTGTGAGATGTATCACAGACAGTGTGCTAGTGTGAGATGTATCACCTGCAGAGTGCTAGTGTGAGATGTATCACAGGCAGAGTGCTAGTGTGAGATGTATCACATGCGAGTGCTAGTGTGAGATGTATCACCTGCAGAGTGCTAGTGTGAGATGTATCACAGACAGTGTGCTAGTGTGAGACGTATCACATGCAGAGTGCTAGTGTGAGATGTATCACATGCAGAGTGCTAGTGTGAGATGTATCACCTGCAGAGTGCTAGTGTGAGATGTATCACACGCAGAGTGCTAGTGTGAGATGTATCACAGGCAGAGTGCTAGTGTGAGATGTATCACAGACAGTGTGCTAGTGTGAGATGTATCACATGCAGAGTGCTAGTGTGAGATGTATCACACGCAGAGTGCTAGTGTGAGATGTATCACCTGCAGAGTGCTAGTGTGAGATGTATCACAGACAGTGTGCTAGTGTGAGATGTATCACATGCAGAGTGCTAGTGTGAGATGTATCACCTGCAGAGTGCTAGTGTGAGATGTATCACCTGCAGAGTGCTAGTGTGAGACGTATCACAGGCAGAGTGCTAGTGTGAGATGTATCACAGGCAGAGTGCTAGTGTTAGATGTATCATATGCATCAGCTTTTACTGTCTAAAACTCTGTTTAGCTTCCTGGAATGTCCACATAAGCTATAAACATAGCTGTCAGGAAACAACCTAGGCTGCAGTCTCTCCCCTCAGGGTCAACCCAGGCAACAACAGACAGAGATTTTGTCACTAGGGAAGTGTGGCTGCAGGCAATTCACAGGCCGAAGAATTTTATGTATTGGGCATGCTTAGAATCTTACCTTTCTGCAATTTGTCATGGATCAGAAGAACAGGGGCTATAATTATTAATAAACCTCCTTTACTGTGTTTTCTTTGCAAAAATATAAAGGGAAAAATTAACATCCACCTACAAATAATGAAACCTTTTACAGCTGTGGTTGGTATTAAAGGAAAGATTTAGGTGCCTCATATAAAAACATAAAATTCCAATAAAAACCATTGTTGTTTCTACTTTGAGTTGAAATGGAGACATTAAATAGCAATTCAGAGCCCAAAGATTCTTGTGTGAAGGCTGAGAACAACGTCTTTAGGCCTGTGGAGCTGAAGTGGTGGGCTTTGGTTTCTAAATAATAAATAAGACAATTTCCTCCTGAGAATATAAACAGTTGGCATCACCGTGGATTGTGGGGTGAAAGGCTTTGTTTACAACCCTCTGTGATATCTACGGGTGTAAATTCCTAAATATGCAGACCCACTCATGAAAAGTGCAGCTGTGAAAAGGGAGCACTTTGTAGAGCATGCACACCTGGCATCACACCTGTGCCACACCTGGAAATAGTCATGTTCCAGTTCCAAGTTCACAGAGGGCTCCGCACACCCCTGCGAGCTTTTGCTTTATGACTCCACAACCCCTCTTCCCTCACCTTTCTGCTTCATGGCAAAGCTCTCCATTCATCCTAAAATAAGCCTCCTCACCATTCCACAAAGTTCACACGTGTCTGCCCAGCTATCTGTGTCTCTGTATGCGTCTCTATCCATATACATAAAAACAAACGCCTTAGCAGCACTAACCTATTTATGTTAACCTGACTCTTCTCAGAAACCAAGCCCCGACCTCCCCCTCACTATTCATTTATGTGTTCAGTATTCATTCAGTAAACATTTCTTGACCATCTGCCCCAGTGCTTGGTGCTTGGCCTGGGAATGGAGCAGTTACATGACAGAAAATGTCCTATCTGCCCAGAGCTTACATTCCAATGGGGATTGTTTGAAATAGGAAAATATAGGAATTAAAGAGATAAAATACAGGAGGTAACTGAACTTTATTAGTGTCCACCTTGTACTATAATTTGTTGAGAAAATCCAAAATACTGAATTATATGAAATAACAGAGCTAGGGTTACAGTCAGTGCTAGAGCACTTGCCTGGCAACCACAAGCCCTCCGTTCAGTTCTCATTGCCAGAAAGGAAAAAGGAGAGAAGAGGGGAGAACAGAGAAGATGAAAGAAAGTACTGTGGCCCACAACAGTGCAAGAGGGAACTCCAGGTTCCTCTTTGTGACTTTGCTGGTTCAAATCATAAGTGTGGAGTCTTGTTTTCACACTGAAACACAAAACCTGAGGCTCCTGCATTGCCTGGAGTTTTGCTTGAGAGCAGCAGGGCACTTTCTAAGGGCATCAAGCCTGGACTTCTGGGTGATGGATGGAGGCTCTTGTCATTTCTTTCTGAACGTCTCAGAGGTTCCTAGCTAAAGAGCAGGGACTCCTGCAGTTTAACTTCTTGGAGAGCACATGAGGTTTCCACTTCCCTCCTTCTCCATGTGGAGGGAAGACAGAGGCTGAGTCATGCAGTAGCCACATAACCCAGTGTTCCTTTCTGCTGGCAAGGGACGTACATACTTGTTGGGTACGAGTCAGATGCTTTGAGCCTTTTTCTCCAAGGTTAACGGAAACACATGGCCTGTAGGAACAGATTAACACCACAGTACTAGGTAGCAGCAAGACTGCTTTTCTTAGAGGTGGCCGGCCTAGACTGCCTGTCAGACAGCATGGAGCCCTGTATTACAAGCCTCACCTGATAGGCCAGCTCCTGATAGCCACACCTCTTAGTCCACTGCTCAGACCCACTTATGCTGCCTCAAAGCAGACACATGGCCTGTAGGCACAGACAGACGAACATCACAGACAGCTGTCAGACAGCATGGAGCCCTGTATTACAAGTCTCACCTGATAGGCCAGCTCCTGATAGCCACACCTCTTAGTCCACTGCTCAGACCCATTTACGCTGCCTCAAAGCAAACAGCCTTGGCCCTCACTTCTCTTCCAGACTGTCCTTTCATGGGAGTTGAGGAAGAGGAAGCATTCATGTTCTGATGTAAGTACCTTCTTTTTCTACTATGCTGGTGGTATGGCACCCTTCCCCCACCCCTGTGCCCCACTGAGGCTCCTAAGTCCTTTATGGACCTGAGTGCTGAAAGCCACGTCGTCATGTGTGAATCACCCCAGCATGGCCAGGCCAGGTTGCAGAGCCAGCACAGGAGAGCCCTGTCAGCACGCACATAGACGTGAGTCCTCTCTAGACTGGCCCATGCTGGACTGTTCTCAGCCTGGTTTCTTTCACTTGGTTTTTCTCTCATGGGTTGTCCTGGCACTGGGAATCTGTTCTCTCATGCCAGTGCTTCTCAGGGTTGGAAGCTGCCTTTCCTTGCAGCTGCCATGGTGACAGCACACAGGGTTTCCTGGTCGAGGGTTGCCCGAGTCCCTACAGAAAGACTTCTTTTCAGGAAGACTAGTGTTCCTGGTGTGTGTGCCAAGAAAGGAACGTGTCCCCTGAAGTTTACAACACAGAAGTGGTCACCTGCACTTCCAGCCTCAAGTCTCTGTTATTTGATCTTTTCAAAGAGTAACTTTTCTAACTTGGGAGATCTACAGTTTTGGAGACATTAAAGCTTTCAGGCAATAGACCGGAAGCCTTTTGTTTTTCTTCCGCTCTGGAGTTCATAACAAAGTCAGCCAGGAGATAATGGTGGCATGTTAACCTTTCAGAGTGTGGTTCCAGTGGGTTTAACTGAGGAGGGATGACCCACCCTGAGTGTGGCTGGTCCCTCCCTATGATCTGTATTGCTAGAGACTGAACAGTTGTAGAAGCTGTCTGTTCTCTGCTTCCTGACTGTGGATGCAATGTGACCAGCCGTCTTACAGTCCTGCTGCCATGACTCCCTCCTAAGCAAGACAGACTGTTGTGTAACATTTTCCTTTGAGATTGAAACATTCCATCCCCAGGGAAGCAAGGAGGTGAAGGACTCAATATGGTTTAAGGATGTCCCTGAAACTGACCAGATTCTCTAGGCCCCTGTCTGCCAGAGTAAGTAGTAAAGAAGCCTCTAGGTCACTCTCAGACAAGTCAAGCTGCAAAGTACGCTGAGGCCACACCAACTGCCTGGTAGAAGCAGACACTAGTCAAGCTGCCTGGAACATGGTTAGACCAACTGAGTCACTTAGAAAGGATACTCTCTAACCCATTGAGTTGAGTTGCCTGCAGGTTGTGTGATATGTTCCAAGTTCCTAGCTCTTGTGAGCTGTCACCGTGACCTCATGGGCTTTGCTGATACAGCTGTCTCCGTGTCATTTCTACTGCTGTAAGAAATGACTCCAATAAAACTCACTGGCTCATTAAGATTGACTTTGATGGTATTTTGATCTGTTGGTGAGCTCCCTATCTGGGGTAAGTAGACACATATCCCTCAAAATGTTGGTCACACAACTTGGACAATGCCTCTTCTTAAACCATGAGGCAAAATAAACCCTTCCTTGGACCAGAGATTCAGTTCATTAGTTAAAATGCTTGCTGCTCTTGCAGAGGACCCAAGTCCAGTTCCTAGCACACACATCAGACAGATTACAACCACTTGCAGCTCTAGCTCCAGGGGATCCAACTTTTGGCTCTAGATGAGCTCATGCCCACACTTTAAGAAGAACATCTCGGGCTGGAGAGATGGCTCAGAGGTTAAGAGGACTATTTGCTCTTCCAAAGGTCCTGAGTTCAATTCCCGGAAACCACATGATGGCTTACAACCACCTGTAAAGAGATGTGGTGCCTTCTTGTGGTGGACAGGTGCACATGTACGCAGAATAAGAAAAACATCTATCTGTAAGTTGGTTTTGTTAGGTATTTGTCTCAGCAATGAGAAATGTAATTGATACACACAGATAAAAGACACAGCAGTTGAGGACAGTTGTGTTGAGTGTGTGTGTGTGTGTGTCACAACCCCTCCAGTGGAGTCTGTGTGACAAAATGTTATCACAGAACCAAGGCGATGACTCCTATTCATTTGGGAGAGCCTCCTGGAAGGCGGGTCTGATGTTCTTGCCAGGAGTGGTGATTGCAGCCCCACTCCTCCTTTCCTCACTCATTTGTTTTTGGGAACATTTCGCTTTTGTTTTCACTTGTCTTATCGAAGAACTTTTCAGACGTTAACTATGTTGCTAGGCAACCCTTTACATGAAACTGCAGCCAAGGGTTGTTCAGTCAAGCTTACCACTAAGTTCCATTCCACTTGTTAATGTAAACATGGCTAAGAATTAATCACCAATGAATAGTTTATATTATGACTTAAAAAAGTTTTGAGTAAAAAAAAAAAAGTTTTGAGTAAAACCCCAGATAGTGGCGGATGAGCAAACAAAACTGTCTTGACTCACAGATGTTTGGCATAATGAGAGAACATTGACCTTTGATAAAGAGAGCACATGATTTGATGCCAATCTGATGACTCATGAATTATTATTCAAGATTGATGACAACATAATTACACAGCATCTTGTATTTTGATTTGTATGGAAAAATAATGTAACCACGTGTGAATGCCCCCATTTTAAAATGTGTATATAAACCTGGCTTGATGGTCTCCAAAATACACTCAGAATCAAATAGCACCTTTGCATTTGTGCTCTGTTGTGTCACTTGCCTATCTTTGTCCATCAACAGTTTGAGAACTCCCGACTGAAGGACCGATACCCAACTGAGACGGTCCGTAGCAGGTGTGGGTGATGAGGAGTCCCTGAGTGAAGCTGGAGAAAGGTGATCTAGGGAGGAGGAGGAGGCCAGAAAGCGCTAAACGGTTGCTTGTTCAAGGAACCTCAAGCAGGCTTAGCATGATCGTTGCACTCTGAGGGGAGGTATGGAATGAGATTTATGGGTAAGGGTTAGAATGCTAGGAGTCCACAAATTAATAGAGGTGGAGTTTCCTTCTAAAGCAGGAGTTCTCCTTGGGTGGGTGTGAGGCAGGTCAACGTTGCTGCTAACTATTCTACAGTGGATAGACCAGGGTTGACTGCTGAGCTTATAAGATGTAGCACTGAATGGAATGGTGGGTCTCATTGCCCAAGGAGTAGAAGAAAAATGACAATACAATTACTAAAATATGTGCCTCTAATCCAACCCAGCACTGAGGAGGCTGAGGGCAGGAGGATGGCCTGTTTGAGGCCAGCTTGGTTATATAACAAGACCCAATCTCCCAAAACAAATCCAACCAAATAACCAAACATCATATAGTTAACTATGTAAAATCATTTCCTTTTTTCCACATTGTAATTATTTGCCATGGTTTTTATGTGCTACCCACTGTTGTTCTAAATAGAGAAAAGTTAGAAATTTCAAATTATCAGCAGATGGCGCCCACTTTATCTTCATTCTGTGCATGGCTGGTTTTAAACTACAAATATAAGGAGCTCACGCAGGTGGGCTCAGCCCCATCACACTCATTTAAAAGCAGAGCATTCTCTATGGCTAGTGCCATATGCAGAGAGGCCAGAGAGATTCAAAGCATAAGAAGGATTTGAAGTGCCTTTGCTGACTTTGAAGATGCTGAGCTAGAAAGATGAGCTTGAGAGAAGCCTCTCCACGCTGAGTGTGACCTCTGATCAACAGCCAGCAAGGACATGAGGCCTCTACCTATAGCTGCATGAAAAAGATTGCTGCCAACAACCGGAAACAACTTAAGAGTGGCATCTTCTCCAGCCCTGCTGAGCTGACTCTGCATTCCAGATCATGAGTAGAGAACCCAGTCATCTCTAAAGACTGCTGACCCACAGAGCCATGAGACGATAGAGGGGGGCTGACCCACAGAGCCATGAGATGATAGAGGGGGGCTGACCCACAGAGGCATAGAGGGGGGCTGACCCACAGAGACATGAGATGATAGAGGGGGGCTGACCCACAGAGGCATGAGACGATAGAGGGGGGCTGACCACAGAGCCATGAGACGATAGAGGGGGCCTGACCCACAGAGGCATGAGATGATAGAGGGGGCTGACCACAGAGGCATGAGATGATAGAGGGGGGCTGACCACAGAGCCATGAGACGATAGAGGGGGGCTGACCCACAGAGGCATGAGATGATAGAGGGGGGCTGACCACAGAGGCATGAGATGATAGAGGGGGGCTGACCACAGAGCCATGAGACGATAGAGGGGGGCTGACCCACAGAGGCATGAGACGATAGAGCGGGGCTGACCACAGAGGCATGAGATGATAGAGGGGGGCTGACCCACAGAGGCATGAGACGATAGAGGGGGGCTGACCCACAGAGGCATGAGATGATAGAGGGGGGCTGACCCACAGAGGCATGAGACGATAGAGGGGAGCTGACCCACAGAGGCATGAGATGATAGAGGGGGGCTGACCCACAGAGACATGAGACGATAGAGGGGGGCTGACCACAGAGGCATGAGACGATAGAGGGGGGCTGACCCACAGAGCCATGAGATGATAGAGGGGGCTGACCACAGAGACATGAGACGATAGAGGGGGGCTGACCACAGAGGCATGAGACGATAGAGGGGGGCTGACCCACAGAGGCATGAGATGATAGAGGGGGGCTGACCACAGAGGCATGAGACGATAGAGGGGGGCTGACCACAGAGGCATGAGACGATAGAGGGGGGCTGACCACAGAGCCATGAGACGATAGAGGGGGGCTGACCCACAGAGGCATGAGACGATAGAGGGGGGCTGACCACAGAGCCATGAGACGATAGAGGGGGCCTGACCCACAGAGGCATGAGATGATAGAGGGGGGCTGACCCACAGAGGCATGAGATGATAGAGGGGGGCTGACCCACAGAGGCATGAGATGATAGAGGGGGGCTGACCCACAGAGGCATGAGATGATAGAGGGGGCTGACCACAGAGGCATGAGACGATAGAGGGGGGCTGACCCACAGAGGCATGAGACGATAGAGGGGGGCTGACCACAGAGGCATGAGACGATAGAGGGGGGCTGACCCACAGAGGCATGAGACAATAGAGGGGGGCTGACCACAGAGGCATGAGACGATAGAGGGGGGCTGACCACAGAGGCATGAGACGATAGAGCGGGGCTGACCACAGAGGCATGAGACGATAGAGCGGGGCTGACCACAGAGGCATGAGATGATAGAGGGGGGCTGACCACAGAGGCATGAGATGATAGAGGGGGGCTGACCACAGAGGCATGAGACGATAGAGGGGGGCTGACCCACAGAGGCATGAGACGATAGAGGGGGGCTGACCACAGAGGCATGAGACGATAGAGGGGGGCTGACCCACAGAGCCATGAGATGATAGAGGGGGCTGACCACAGAGACATGAGATGATAGAGGGGGGCTGACCACAGAGGCATGAGATGATAGAGGGGGCTGACCACAGAGACATGAGATGATAGAGGGGGCTGACCACAGAGGCATGAGACAATAGAGGGGGGCTGACCACAGAGGCATGAGACGATAGAGGGGGGCTGACCACAGAGGCATGAGATGATAGAGGGGGGCTGACCCACAGAGGCATGAGATGATAGAGGGGGCTGACCCACAGAGGCATGAGATGATAGAGGGGGCTGACCCACAGAGGCATGAGATGATAGAGGGGGGCTGACCACAGAGGCATGAGATGATAGAGGGGGCTGACCACAGAGGCATGAGACGATAGAGGGGGGCTGACCACAGAGGCATGAGACGATAGAGGGGGCTGACCACAGAGGCATGAGATGATAGAGGGGGGCTGACCCACAGAGACATGAGACGATAGTGGGGGGCTGACCCACAGAGGCATGAGATGATAGAGGGGGGCTGACCCACAGAGGCATGAGATGATAGAGGGGGGCTGACCCACAGAGGCATGAGATGATAGAGGGGGGCTGACCACAGAGGCATGAGATGATAGAGGGGGGCTGACCCACAGAGGCATGAGACGATAGAGGGGGGCTGACCACAGAGCCATGAGATGATAGAGGGGGGCTGACCCACAGAGGCATGAGATGATAGAGGGGGGCTGACCCACAGAGGCATGAGATGATAGAGGGGGGCTGACCCACAGAGGCATGAGATGATAGAGGGGGGCTGACCCACAGAGGCATGAGACGATAGAGGGGGGCTGACCCACAGAGGCATGAGATGATAGAGGGGGGCTGACCCACAGAGGCATGAGATGATAGAGGGGGGCTGACCCACAGAGGCATGAGACGATAGTGGGGGGCTGACCCACAGAGACATGAGACGATAGTGGGGGGCTGACCCACAGAGGCATGAGACGATAGAGGGGGGCTGACCCACAGAGGCATGAGACGATAGAGGGGGGCTGACCACAGAGGCATGAGACGATAGAGGGGGGCTGACCACAGAGGCATGAGATGATAGAGGGGGGCTGACCCACAGATCCATGAGACGATAGAGGGGGCTGACCACAGAGGCATGAGACGATAGAGGGGGGCTGACCCACAGAGGCATGAGATGATAGAGGGGGGCTGACCCACAGAGGCATGAGATGATAGAGGGGGGCTGACCACAGAGGCATGAGATGATAGAGGGGGGCTGACCCACAGAGGCATGAGACGATAGAGGGGGGCTGACCCACAGAGACATGAGATGATAGAGGGGGGCTGACCCACAGAGGCATGAGATGATAGAGGGGGGCTGACCCACAGAGACATGAGATGATAGAGGGGGGCTGACCACAGAGGCATGAGACGATAGAGGGGGGCTGACCCACAGAGACATGAGATGATAGAGGGGGGCTGACCCACAGAGGCATGAGATGATAGAGGGGGGCTGACCACAGAGGCATGAGATGATAGAGGGGGCTGACCACAGAGGCATGAGATGATAGAGGGGGGCTGACCACAGAGGCATGAGATGATAGAGGGGTCTGACCACAGAGGCATGAGACGATAGAGTGGAGCTATTTAAAACCCGTCCATTTGTAGTAATTCATTAGCTAGAATTAACAAACTGATATAGCCCACTAAGGTGTCAGCTAGTAATTCCTTAAGCAGTTTTAAATTAGGAACTGGGAGGTAGAGGAACCGAAGCATGCAAATATATGAGTGATATGAGTGTACGTGAGGGAGCTGGTGGAGAGGAAGGTGACTTGGCTGGGGATATGCTTAGCACCCTTTTCTGGTGTCTCAGGAGAGGTCGGATGCCTCCTGTACATACAAAGAAACAACAAGGGATTTTTAAAAATTGTCAGTTGTTATAGTTGTTTAGGTTTCAAAAGGTCATCCTTACCTTTTACTTTTTGCTTTAAATCACAAGCTGCAAAGACTTGCTTTGTTAACAGGTACACATGACCCTCATATGCAAAGCGTCTCCAGAAAAATGTCAAGGAAAAAATTGTCCTGAGTCACCCAGTGATCCTCTAAGTGACAAAACACTACACTAGAAGCTGAGCAAATTTACTCTGAAATGTGTATTTCAATCTATGCTTTTTACAGTCACATGACTGAAAAAAAGACACATATAGCAGAGCAACTGCGGTATTGTGCTGTGCCTGCAAGGCTTCTGACCCACTCTGCCCTCGAGTCCAGGCCAGTCACGAGTGTTGCAGGTGCTCTAGCTGGCTTTCCTATACTAAACACAAAAAAGCAACTTGAGGAGGAGCAGGTTTACATGGTGTACATGTCTCCATCGTTCAGCCTCATGAAGGGAAGTCAGGCAGGAACTCCAACAGAGCAGGAACCTGGAGGCAGGCACTGGAGCAGAGACCACGGAGGAGTGCTGCCTCCTGGCTGGCTCTTTGTGGCTTGCTCAGCTTGCTTCCTCACACAACTCAGGATGACTTGCCCAGAGTAGCACCTTCCACAGTGGGATGAGCCCTTCTACATCAGTTAGCAACTAAGGAAAGCCTCACAGATGTGCTCACAGGCCAGTCTGACTGAAGCACTGTTTTGGGTGAGTTTCTCTCTTCCCAGAGTTCTCGAGGTTTGTGTCAAGTTGACAGCTGAAACTACCTATGACACCAGCGTTGATCCCTGTCTTTGTCTAAGTCTGTTCAAAAGCAAATGTGTATGGCTTTTTGTTCTGATTGGCCACCCAGTGGTGTGTACAGACATCATTAGGCTGCGGCATTGGGATGTGAGACAAACAGCAGAGCACAGAGGGTTTGTGTGGTGGTGGACATGCGGTAGTTCCTCCATCATCCTTGAGGAATGTTCTAATAGGGTTGTCTAAGTCTGCAGATAGTAGCAAATCTCACCGATGACACACATGACTTCATAATCTAAGCATAGTAAAAACAATAATAATTAACAAAAAGTAGAATTATCTTAACACTATACTATAATGAAGTTATGTGAAGTTATGGTGTCTATCAAGATATCTTTGTGTGTCTGTGTTGTATGTGCATCTGTGTACTTACTGTTCATGTGTATGGAAGGTGCAGGTGCTTGTGGTTTCGCACATGTAGAGGGCATAGGTCAACACTGGGTGCCTTTCTTAATTGCTTTCTACTTATTTCTTGAATCAGGGTCTCTCATTGAACCTGGAGCTTCTCCATTCAGCTGTACTAGCTGGCCAGCAAAGCCTCCCTTCTCTGCCTTCCCAGCAGGAGGGTGACAGATGCACCCTGGTGCACATGGTTTCCATGTGGCTGCTGGCAACCCAAGCTCAGCCCTCCATGCCTGCGTAGCTTTGCCAAGTTAGCCAAGCCCAGTTCTAGAAACATTTCCATGGACTGTATTCCCCTCTCCTCTTGTGAAGATGTGAGGTCTCAGGATGGCTACAGGACAAGAGGAAGCAAGATGAATGACACAGGCATTGTGATGTGCTGTTAGGTGCTAATCGGCTTTCTGACTCTGTACAAGAAGGAGGTTCACTGGGCCACAACTGTGCAGTTGAAATCAGGTAACTGGAACTGTAGAAGCAGAACTGGGAGAGAGGGGGACGGTGGTGCTCCATATCACACTTCAGTGGGGACATGTAGACCACACAACACAGACAGTGGTCCCTGTGGCGAATGTGCCATGTAGGTTCCTTGCTCACACCAATGGGGGCTCCAACGGAGCCTGCTGATAACAGAGAGGCTCCAGCAGCCAGTGCACAGGGGCTCTATACGACATAGCTTAACGTCCCTCTTGGCTTTGCTGTGAACCTAAAACCACTCTTTAAAATGACATCTTTGTGAGAAAGGATTCGAACAGAAATTGTGTATCAGGGTTCTCAAGGCGGCTTTTGATTTAACACACCACGATCAGGGCTCCTTTTGTTCCTGAGTTTGCTGAGTGATTTTTGCCTCTGTCTCTTGTACGTTTACCCTTTGTTAAGTTCTGCACATGGCAAGAGGCTTCTTTCTCAGTACTGGATCTAAAAGCTAAATCTAGAACAGATCATTATGATAAGAAAAAAATTTTCTGGATATTAAAAATGTATAGGACAGGAGGAACTTATCAGCTCCCTCCTTTGTTCATTTATCTGCTGGCTCAACAACACAACAGGCTGGGTACTGGGGAACTGACAGTCTCCATGCCAAAGCCATACGTATGAATCTGCAATCTGTCTGGTCCTCTTGTCTGATGTATAGTTCACATCCAGAACTCTTGTCTTTTCTACTTCTCCTCAGTGTCAATGCAGCAGTTTCGGGGTATAGCAGCTACATGGAGGCTCAGATCCAACCTATCCATTTTCAGAATGAGTCTATCATAGTCAATCTAGTGGGAAAGGCCTGAGGAGCAAAGATCCTGCCTGCTTCGTGGGGGCCTCCAAATGGGCCAGGTGGGAGGGGACTCTCCAAAGAAGGAAACCATTTTTCTTGTGTCTGACAGATACTCATCTTACCATTTCTAATGATGCTATGTGGTGGTCTGAAAAGGTATGGCCCCAGAGGCTCAGAGATGTCAGTGCTTGGTCACCAGGCACTAATGGGCACTATTAGGGGGTGTGGCCTCATGGGAGGAAGTGTGTCACTGGGGGCGTGCTTTGGGGTTTCAAATGCTCAAACCAGGCCTAGTATGTCTCTTCCTGCTGCCTGCTGATCCAGCTTTAGAAGTCTTGGCTTCTTCTCCCGCACCATGCCTGCCTTCAGGCTGCCATGCTTCTGGCCATGATAACAGTGCACTAGCGTGAACCTGTAAGACAGCCCTAATTCAATGTTTTCCTTTATAAGAGCTTCTGTGGTCATGGTGTCTCTTCACAGCAAGAGCACATTGACTATGACATGCTACCAACGATATATATATTTAATCCCTTCACTGAGGCCAACTTCAGGGGCACAATGTTAAACTTTTACAGATCTATGAAAACAAGTAGTTGCTCCCCTTTCATGGGAATATGTTTCCCATATCCTGCCGCAGAGAAGGTGATGGCCAAACCAAGTACCCAACTGGTACAGCTCCTCCCAGAGAGAACACGCTGATACCCAGAATACCCTACACCCAGCCCATGTCTGAAATTCACATGGGGTGACATCTCGGGCTTGTGGAAAGAATGCAGAATGTATCTGAACTTAAATCAGGCTAAGTCTCCCAGTTCCTCCAGCCTCTGTTCTCCCTGAGGGCTAAATGGGGAGGGGATTCCTAGAAAGAGAAAAAGAGGTCTTTCTTGAGCATTTCATGCTTACTTTGTGTCTTTGTCCAGGGTTGGAGAAACTGAGGCAGGTGCATGTAGATTGATGATTGGGGCCAGTTAGAATTGTGACTGCTATCTTTTTCTCAAGTTTTGCACCCAAATTCAAAAGCTTTTATGCCACACCCGTGCCAGTGTCCACTGCCACCACTCCAGTGTGACAGTGAGGCTCACAGGGCTTAGGGGTTTCTTTGATGTGAAAGCCGCATCTGAGAAGGACCCTGAGCTAGGCCCGGGGCAGGGTGCTCAGCTGAAGCTCAGAAATTTGTTCAGGCGTGCATCCCAAGGGCCCGGGGGAGATTGAGGATTCATAATGATCATGATGTCCTTCCTTCTATGCTTTATCTGTATATTCTGTGTCCTAGTTCTTGCTGATCCTCCTAGGTATAAGGGTCCCTACTCAGTGCCCACACCTGCACCTTCACCTTTGCCATACACGGGAGCATATGATGAGGATATGATTAGGTGGGTAGAAAAGGATGGAAGAAGGGTTAAATATACAGAATTAACATTGTTTGAGATGATTCAAAGACAAAGAGAGCCTTGGTGTACTATTTCTCCTGATGATAAAAGAACAGTAATAAAGACAGTATATGATGCCACTCAGCATTGCCTTAGGGATGAGAAAAGAAGGCGCAGGTTTCAATGCTATACATCTTCATGGCATACTCTAGAAGATTTAAAAAAGAATCTTCATCTCTGGTGGTAAAAGCTGCACGTATGCAGTGCATGGAAACGGCCTTAAGCTGCAAAAGCCGTGACCACAGTTCTAAGAAAAACTTGTCCACTGTCTGGTGTTGATTAACCGCAAACTTAACACGGGGTAAGGGTGTCTGGGGCTAAAAGTTGCTCAAGCCAAATTCTGCTTAATCTGGACAATCTGTATACTGTTATGATCTGGGCTGACTGCCAGCCCGCAGTTCCTGATATGAGTGTATAAAAACTATGCTTGAACTTCAGTAAAATTGCAGCAGCATTGAACTCAACTTGTGTTCGTGTCTGTCTGTCGCGCCTAATCCGTTCCCGCCTGCATATCTTCAGACCCTGATTGTCCACGGCCGAGAAGCCCCCTCGGTGGTCCATGGCACTTTTAAATTTTGAGGATGCAAAAGTACCCAGTAAGGACAAAGAAGAGGAGAGAGAGGCAGGGCTTCCTTCTCTAGCGACTTGGGACTGGTTGTACTACTGCTAAGGAGGAAAACTTAAACCGACCACATTTTTTTCCTGTAGCTAGAGCTGTAAAAGCAGCTTCTAGCCCCAAACTGCAGGGGGTCATAAAAAGACTCTTAGATCTGAGGTCAGCTGCTGTGCAGAAGCAGGTCACTGCAGAGAGCTTGCTGGCTACAGTAAACTTTGGCCTGCTTGCCTTAGAAGGCTGATGGTAAGGCCCCAGGTCTGTTAACTTATTTGTGAATCTACAGGGAATTAAGAAATAAAAGAGATATAGAAAATAGAACACACACACACACACACACACACACACACACACACACACGAGGAAAAGGTGAATGAAGTTAAAAACTTCAACTCTGTATGTACACATAGACAAAAGATCAGACATATAGACCTGTACATATTCATACATATACTCAACGGATGATACAAAAGGAGCTCCTTACATACAGACAATTAGCATGTATGTATGTAACACATGTACAAAAATCAGACAGATGGACATATTCACTTATCTATAAATATATTTACATATTTACAACTCATGGATGAAGCAAATTCCAGTGGACTTCAAACCACATTTTTTGGGGGGGGGGGTCTGGTACTAGTTTTACATCAGAAAAAGAACTACCTCATAGACAAAAAAGGCAATTAATCACACACAAAAAAAAACCTAGATGAATGCAACAGGATAATAGGTTATATGCTTCTCATTAAAATTAAACATTTCTTATCTATATGTCCATTACATAACTTCATAATGAGTTCAGAATGACAAAGGTGGACAAGGCCTAAAGGTTAACAGGGTCCAAGAAATTACAAGATATATGTCTTTTCAATTAGGACTGACCTGACTACACATTTTCGAGCTATCTCTTAGTTTCTAGTGACATCACGACAATAATTTTATTTGTCTTTAATGCCAAGATTAGTTAATTGTCTATTTTCTGTGCACACAGAGACCGAGGACTTTATCTCTAGCACTAGAGTGAAAGCATACCTGAGTGATAAACCTGTCTCAGGCCTGTCTCTATTCTAGTGATGTTTATGTGTCAGTGACGAGTGAAAAACACAAAGTTCCTGGCAGATTTAGTTATTCTGCATGAGGGGCTGAAAAGGCCACTTGAATCAACTTAGGAGTCATTGTCAAGAATCATGACGTCATCCTCATTGTGTCCCTGCAAAAATCTTCCTGGCAGAGAAAAGCAGTTGCATCAGAGCATACACATTATGTATATTGTATGTACACACATATTTATATTTCTATGAATGATACAGTAAATACTAGCATGGAAAGGCAATCAGCAGAAGGAACAATCTAGAGATGAGCTACCTAGGGTCTTCGCTTACTAGGTCACACCCATCACAGATACTGCAGCAGTGGGCCACCTCCAGCTAGCTCACTTGCTTGCCTCAAGTCCACCCCTGCATGACTGGCTCCTGACAATTTTGGTGAAGCTCAAAGCATTGGTTTAGAGACGCATGGGAGACACATTGGCCCTGAGTCTAATTAATGTTTGAGAAGAACTAAAACTCCCTGTGTTTGGAGCTTCGATCTTAGTGGTGTGAAGTACCAGTTGGGTCTGCATGGGTCACTCAGATGCTGTGTGGCAGAATGTTTGGCGTCTCGTTGGCTGCCATAACAAGCAGTGAGTTCTCATGCGTGTTGGCATTCCTCTCTTTCCTGCCTCCATCTAAGGTTTTACCTGCAATTCAGTGATTATGTTGAACAGCCATTAGCCCACTAGACAAAACTATCCTCTTCGCTGTGAGAAGTTTACCTTTTCCAAGTCCGCTATGGCAGAGCTTTCTGGAGGATGGGCCTCCCAGAGCTGCTGCCCCTGATCCATGACAGGCACTAGAGATGTAAGATACACATAAAGAGAGCTCAGTCTCCCCACCTCCAGGGGAAAAGACCAAGAGTACAGGGTATGTTTGACACCGGCCTGTGGATATCGGGCTCTGTCACAATTCCTGAACTGTAGCATTGAGTGGTTAAGGTAGTTTTCATGGCAGATGTCAGATCAGGAACCTAAAGTTGGTTCTTTCCCTTTCTGGATACCACTGATTTCTAAAGCCAGAGCTGAGTGATGGAGAGGGTGGGAACTCAGCTGTAACACCTCTTACTGTTCTGGTGAGCACTGCCTACAACCAGAAAGGATTCTTAATCCTGACAGCACACATGCGGAGTTCCATAGCACCTGCCTTCCCGGGATGTCCTTGCTGTTCTCTTATGGGCTTGAGTGTGGGGTGGTGGCTACCCTGCTGTCAACTCTCGATCCCATCAGAAAGTCCTATGTTCCTCATCATGCACCTGATGGCTGCACAGTGTATTTCCTTCGCCTCTTCTTATGATAATGCTTTTGCTGTGTATCTGAGGTGACACTAAACTCACTATGGAGCCCAAGCTGGTCTTGAACTCAAAATTCCCTTACTTCAGCTTTGCAAGTACTAGGATTATAGGGCTATCCCTGTATTTCTGGTATATGGTAATGCTTGAACCCTGCTGAGTGACAGCAGTGGACCTGAACATGTGCGTCCCAATCTAGTGACCCGCATGCTTGTTAAGCAGCGGAGTTGACATGTTGAGCCAGTGAGGCGGGAGGGGCAGCTTTCTGCAAGGGCTTTGTGTAGCTGGAGGAAAGTGCTCAGGGACCAGTTACTGCCCTTCTGCGTCTCCAGCATCAGTGACTTCCTGCTTTGCAGCTTTGTTTCTTTTAAACTTCACTGTCTCTTGGAAGTGCTCTACTAAAGGGACAAGATAGTAAATCTAATTTAAGGAATTTACACTCTAAGAATAAGAACAAAATCCAGTTCTCAAATGGGGACATTTTGGAATTGGATTGGAAGCCCTGGAACTCTAAGGGATGAATAATCAATGTCTACATCCCTCTCTCTACCGGAAAACCGACTCAGAAATTGGCTGTAAGAGATGAGCCTTCCAAACAACAGGTTTAATACCTTGATTCACATTACCACCAAGAGCTGTGACTGCAGGTCCCTCTGCAGCTGACCCCAAATTTACCCCTTGTTGTTAAAAGTGCCAATTAAGTAATAAAAAACAAAACATTGGTCAGATGTAATTAGTTTGAGAATAGAGTTTTACAATGCACCTCATGCCATGCTAAGCAAACAAATTAACCCGTCTGACGATGCACACAGTGATGTGGACAAGGAGAACAGGGCTCTCAGATTGGACCATCTCTGTGCTGTTTCTTAGTATGTGCTTCTCTGGGAACAGGAAACAAATTCTGGATCCAAACAGTTGAGACACAGTTTATGTGATCACCCCTGCCCCCTCATTAAAGATGTCTTTAAAGACTCCAGTTGTTCTAGGTTTGATTGAAAGTGTAATGCATTTTAAAACACAATTTTGATACGAAAAGACTCCAAAGGCATTGCCAACAAGTTACCCAACATAAAGACATTTCTTGTTTGGAAGGTTGCTGGGCATTTCTTAGCCCACCTCTGAAAGAGCATCCTTTCAATGGTTCCCTGGAGCTACTAAGGACAAGTGCCCTGTCCTAGGCACCTCTAGGGACCAGGTGGGCTCCTTTGCTGTAGCTCTCTGCTCAGTTTATGAGAACTGAACTCAACCATTTAACCTATTGTGTAGCTCTCTGCTTAGTTTATGAGGACTGAACTCAACTGTCTAACCTTTACTGTAGCTCTAAGTTCAGTTTATGAGGACTGAACTCAACTGTCTAACCTTATCTGTTTTTTCTCCAGACTATGTGGATTGTGTCAGATGGTCAGTGGGGAAAGATATCTGAACCTGAGGACACAGACTGCATCAAGTCAAGAAGTCATTGCACTTCTGTT